>NW_028319427.1:230000-260000 GCF_062004578.1 Staurois parvus
TATTGTATGATTACAAATAATTTGATTATTTTTTTCTTAGAAAAGGAAGTAGAGAAGACTTAGAACCCTTACTGTTGCTGAAAAAAAAGGATATTACGCTTTTATTTAAATTGCGTTCAAGGTATCATTTTTATACAAGACCTTTATTTTATTTTCTTCTATTATTGATATTGATAAAAAAAATATGTTACATTATTTTTATAATATTGTGCTTAAAAATCTTTTTAATACACAGTTGTGAACTTTGTTAAAATTGTTTTTTATTTTATTAAAATATTATTGTATGATTACAAATAATTTGATTATTTTTTTCTTAGAAAATGAAGTAGAGAAGACTTAGAACCCTTACTGTTGCTGAACAAAGAATATTACGCTTTTATTTAAATTGCGTTCAAGGTATCATTTTTATACAAGACCTTTATTTTATTTTCTTCTATTATTGATAAAAAAAATATTTTAAATAATTTTTATAATATTGTGCTTAAAAATAATTTTTAATACACAGTTGTGAGCTTCGTTAAAATAGTTTTTTTATTTTATTAAAAAATTATTGTACGATTACAAATATTTAGATAATTTTTTCTTAGAAAAGGAAGTAGAGAAGACTTAGAACCCTTACTGTTGCTGAACAAAAGAATATTACGCTTTTATTTTAATTGCGTTCAAGGCATCATTTTTATACAAGACCTTTATTTTATTTTCTTCTATTATTGATTAAAAAAATGTAACATTATTTTTATAATATTGTGCTTAAAATATTTTTAATACACAGTTGTGAACTTCGTTAAAATTGTTTTTTATTTTATTAAAAAAATTTGTATCATTACAAATAATTAGATAATTTTTTCTTAGAAAATGAAGTAGAGAAGACTTAGAACCCTTACTGTTGCTGAACAAAAGAATATTACACTTTTATTTAAATTGCGTTCAAGGTATCATTTTTATACAAGACCTATTTCTTCTATTATTGATAAAAAAAATATTTTAAATTATTTTTAGAATTATATGCTTAAAAATATTTTTTAATACACAGCTGTGAACTTCGTTAAAATTGTTTTTTATTTTATTAAAAACTTATTGTATGATTACAAATAATTAGATCATTTTTTTTCTTAGAAAAGGAAGTAGAGAAGACTTAGAACCCTTACTGTTGCTGAACAAAAGAATATTATGCTTTTATTTTAATTGCGTTCAAGGTATCATTTTTATACAAGACCTTTATTTTCTTCTATTATTGATAAAAAAAAAATGTAAATTATTTTTAGAATATTATGCTTAAAAATATTTTTTAATACAGAGTTGTGAGCTTCGTTAAAATTGTTTTTTTATTTTATTAAAAAAATATTGTATGATAAGAAATAATTGATAATTTTTTCTTAGAAAATGAAGTAGACTTAGTACCCTTACTGTTGCTGAACTAAAGAATATTACGGGTATACATTTTATGCAAGACCTTTAGTTTCTTTTAATATTGACAACATAGGAATTGTAAAAATATTTTTATAATATTGTGCATAAAAAATAGTTTAATAACAATTGTAAACTTTTTAAAAAAATTTTTTTTTATTAAAAATTGTTGTATTGTTACAAACAATTTGATTTTGATTCATTAAGTATATTTTTTAAGGCTACAAAATAACAAAGTGAATGTAATTTGACTTACAACGGTCATAAATGTGTTTTAAAACAACAAGCATTTCATTTATAGGGATTCAAATACATATATTTTAAATTACAATATAATTAGAGCCTCCCATTTAAAAAAAAAATGACTGCAGCGCTTTATTATAAGCCCATCTGCACTTAAAGCAGAATAATAGGCAGCCCTTTTTTTTTTTTCATTTTGGAGGGAGGGTTATATCCCTTGCCAGTTTATTTTTTGCCATCTGTGTCCCATTTGGGAGATTTACCTTCACTTCCTGTCCCATAGCCAAAACAGGAAGTGACAGAAAAACCCTGCAAATGATGGAATTCCTTGGAGACCCCCTCTATTACTTTTCTGGGGACAACCCAAAAAGTGGGGTTTCTTTTATTTTCACTTTTGATGATAATGGTAAACAGGATAAATAGGGAGGGGGAATCTCCTTAATGGGGACACCAACAGCAATAAAACGGACAGGCGCTCTAATCCCTCTCTACTCTGTCCAAAACTAAAAATAAAGTTTTGCCTTTAGGTATACTTTAAATTTTCTCATACCCCACTGAACATATATTGGCCTACGCTAACATATTTTAACATGTATTCTAAAAAAATTTAAAATTTAATTATATTTTCTAAAGTCATATGTTTAAAAAAATATATTTTTAAAAATATAGTCTTCAGATTTTTTTTTAATGTATAAAAAAGTAATTTTAACATATATTTTTACAATATATTTGTAAATGCATTCCACAAATGTAGATTAAATGTGATTTCAAAGACATATATTTGAAAATTTATTTTTAAAAATACATTTCATATATCTTTTAATATATAAAAAATGCATTTCAACATACAGTGTATATATATATATATATATATATACATACATATATACTGTGTTGAAATGCATTTTTTATATATGAAAAAAAAAAGAAATATATTTTTAAAAATACATTTTCACAAATATGTCTTTGAAAGTAAATAAATAAGTATATATATATATATATATATATATATATATATATATATATATATATATATATATATATAATTTTTTTCAATATATTGAATACGGCCAATATTGTAGTATTTCAAATATATGTTAATATATTTGGGAAGGATATTTTTTAAATATATTTAATGTATATTTTTCTTCCATGTGGGTTTTTCATGCTTGCACTACAGTAGAATGAGAAGTTAATCCAGGGGGTGTGGCTCTCAGTATTGTAACTGCCTATTTTCAAGCCTATAGTTGTCAATCATCATCCGCCCACACCTAGTCCTGCCCACTGCTTTCTGGATTAGCTGTACTGCCTCTGCTGTTGAAACCCTCCCACTGTGAGCTGCAGTGTCTGGGAGGGGGAGCGTATGAGACACAAATTAAAGGAGGAACTGGCCCAGTCAGGGAATGTAAAGGATTTTTTTTCTTATTTTTTTAGACTCGTACATAGTAATAGGATTTGGGACTTGTTTAAACTGTCATACAGGAGCTATTACATCTACTTTAGTTAATGTATTCTACATAACGTTTTTTTCCTAAATTTTACTGTGCTGCATATAATTAAATCTAAATTAAGATTTATGAACAACACACCTTCTTTTATAATTTTTTTTTTAATAATAAACTATTTTGTATTCTACAAAAAGTTTTTTACCTAAATTTTACTGTGCTGCATATAATTAAATCAAATATAATAATTAAGATTTATAAACAACACACCTTCTTTTAAAAATTTTTTTAATAATAAACTATTTTGTATTCTACAAAAGGTTTTTACCTAAATTTTACTGTGCTGCATATAATTAAATCAAATATAATAATTAAGATTTATGAACAACACACCTTCTTTTATCATTTTTTTTTTAAATAATAAACTATTTTGTATTTTACAAAGTTTTTTACCTAAATTTTACTGTGCTGCATATAATTAAATCAAATATAATAATTAAGATTTATGAACAACACACCTTCTTTTATCATTTTTATTTTTAAATAATAAACTATTTTGTATTTTACAAAGTTTTTTACCTAAATTTTACTGTGCTGCATATAATTAAATCTAATTTAATAATCAAGATTTATGAACAACACACCTTCTTTTATCATTTTTTTAATAATAAACTATTTTGTATTCTACAAAGTTTTTTACCTAAATTTTACTGTGCTGCATATAATTAAATCTAATTTAATCATTAAGATTTATGAACAACACACCTTCTTTTATAATTTTTTTTTAAATAATAAACTATTATTGTAAAATGAAAGAATGTTCTACCAGCCACATTTGACAGAACTATATGGCACATGCACTCTATATAAAATAAATGGAAAAAAAAAAAAAAGAGCAGTGTGCTGAGGAGAGTGAACTACCCTCTGTTGTCATGCTAAATACAGACAGACCTGATGGTCCGCAAGCCTAAATATAAATTAATAGGGATCTTACCTTGGAGTGTGATCTTTAATCTAATTAACATTACTGTAAGTAATGCAAAAAATAGAAAACAAATATTATGTTAGAAAAAAAAAATTGATAATACAAGACAAATATTTGCATTCAAAAGAGTAAATTGTTTAAAGGCTTCAGGTTTTCCGAAATAATGAAATGTGAATAATTTTTTTTTTTTTTTTTAAATCTCCTCCATTATGTCATATTTATTACTATTTTTAAAGCAACCGGAGGAATATAAACAATATTAAAATGACATATAAATGATGTATTTTAATTTCAAGTAATACTTTAAAATAGTGAACAGACCACTAAGCAACAGTCAGAGTACCTAAGCGGGTTGTGCAATATAATAATTAATTTTGAATTTCAGCACAGAAGGGGTTAACAAAAGGAGTACTGCATTTCTAGGGGGGGGGGGGTATTTTTTAGAAAAATATCCCAGACACGCTGAGACGTCGTGTTCAGTTACCTGTTGCTCTTAGAGCTGAAAGTGCGTGTGGGGTAATTGGGGGGTGTGATATCTCGCCATTTTCCAGAAATCTCATTAGGAATGGAAAGTAAAAAAGAAAGAGTGGCCCAAAAAGACTGACACCTCTGAGAATTCTTTCTGCAATTTAATATACACATGTTTGCTCCAAAAACATTCAGACCCTGCAAGAAGTAAACGAAAGAAAATTATTTTTAAGAAAATGGCGGCATCATAAAAAAAAAACATACATAGTTATGTAACTGTTCCATACAGACAATATTTGCAAGCTGCCTATCCCCCCCCCCCCCACCAAAAACATTGGATCGACCACGCTGTTTGTTCTAAATGAAAAAAAAAAATTATAAAAATATTCAGATAGTGTTACAACTGGTGTAATATTTTGTTATACGTGAAAAAAAAAATTCTAAAAATAATCAGATACTGTTACAACTGGTGTAATATTTTGCTTTACGTAAAAAATTTTTTTTTTTTTAAATAATCAGATAGTGTTACAACTGGTGTAATATTTTGCTATACGTAAAAAAAATAAAATTGTAAAAATAATCAGATACTGTTACAACTGGTGTAATATTTTGCTATACGTGAAAAATAAAAAATTGTAAAAATAATCAGATACTGTTACAAGTGGTGTAATATTTTGCTATACGTAAAAAAAATAAAATTGTAAAAATAATCAGATACTGTTACAAGTGGTGTAATATTTTGCTATACGTGAAAAAAAAACCTGGATTTTTTATGTATATTATATAGTTTGTTACATATTTTTTAAGCCTAAACATCTAACATAGGTGTTTAAAATAATGGTTATTTTGGGTATGGATTTTTAAAACTGGAATTATTAGTATTTTAGCAGAAAACATTTTGGCCAATGAGTTGAGTTGATGTGAAAATATAGAGACAATTCTAGGTTGTGTTAATATCGTAACCCCCCTAGCAATTCATTTTTCCTATATGTAGCCCAAAAAAATGGAAATGGTACCGTTCAAATGCCCCCCCCCCCCAACCAGTTGGATCAGCATGTGGATAGACTGCTGCAAGACAAATGGGATTTGCTTGTCAGGCACCAGTAGACTAAAAAAAAAATAGCGGCCGTCTACACACAGCCACCAACTTCCTGTTGCATAAATGTGAATGAAATGGGTGACAGATGGCTTCAGTTCCTGTTCTCCACCTTAATCATTGAGGCCTCTGCAATTAATCTCCAAAAAGGACGAAACGCGTCTGGGGAGTTCTCTGTAGGTGGAGAACAGGAGCTGAAGCCATCTTTCACCCATTTCATTCACATTTATGCAACAGGAAGTTGGTGTCTGTTGGTGCCATTTTGTTGGAATTAATTTTTCTTATTTGGTCCCTTTTGGACTTATTCAATAAGTATATATATATATATATATATATATATATATATATATATATATATGTATATACACTGCATGTTGAAATGCATTTTTTATATATTACAAAATATATGAAAAATATTTTTAAAAATATATTTTTTAATATATGTTCTTCAGATTTTTTTAACATATAAAAAAGTAAATTTAACATATATTTGTACATATACTTGTAAATGTATTCCAAAAATGTAGATTAAATGTATTTTTAAAGACATACAGTATATTTGAAAATGTATTTTTAAAAATATTTTCCACATATTTTGTAATAAAAACGCATTTCAACATACAGTATATATATTATATATATATATATTGAATACGGCCAAAATTGTAGTATTTCAAATATATGTCAATATATTTTAAAAATATTCTTCCCAAATATATTGACATATATTTGTAGTATTTCAAATACATTTTCAAATATACTGTATGTCTTACATACAGTATATACATGTAATCTATATTTTTGGAATGCAGTTACAAATATATGTTAAAATGACTTTTTTATATGTTAAAAAAAAATCTGAAGAATATATTTAAAAAATATATTTGTCAAAATATTTTTCATATATTTTGTAATATATAAAAAACGCATTTCAACATGCAGTGTGTGTATGTATATGTATAAATATATATATATATATATATATTTTTTTTTTTTAAATTTAGTAAAATAAATTTTGAAATATATTGAATATGGTCACCAAAATTGTAGTATTTCAAATATATGTCAATATATTTGGGAAGAATATTTTAAAAATATATTTCAAATATATTTTTCTTCCATGCGGGGTCACCCTAGAATTGCATGTTTGTTACTGGAAGCATTACCAGGTGACATAGAAAAAAAAGAAAGCAGCCAGAATATCCAAAAACTGGTAAAGAGTGTTATATATAGTAAATTTTTTGTTCTTGGGTTCAGTTATCCTTTAAAGTGGTTGTAAATCCTTACATCCTGCTCCAGACCGGTTAAATCTGAACTTCGGCAATTTTTTTTTTCCCCAGGCAGTGGGACTGTACCTGCACTGAACGGGTTAACTGCTTGTTTAGTCAAGGGGCGAGTAGAAAGCTTATACTCACCCGATCCTAATCTCCAGCGGCAAACAACGCCCCCCACGATCCAGCGGTGGACTGTTCCAGACATCTTTGCATGCAGAGCAGGTCTATGGGTGTGATGACGTCAGGAACAGTCCACTGAACAAGATTGCTAGACCGTGGGGGAACGGGGGGGGGGGGGGGGTAGACAGGAGCTACAGGGACAGGTCCTATGTTGGGAAGATTGGAGAATTAGGTGAGTACATCACCGCACTCCTCTCCCCTAGACAAAAGGGACAGTTAACCTGTGCAGTGCTGGCACAGACCCACTCCATGGGAAAACATTTTTTTTTCCACCTTTAAAGTTAGTTGTGGCTCTGCTGCACTCAGTGAAGCAACTATCTATTTTCTAGGTCTGACCAGGTTGGTGGTGGAACGTGTCTTCCTCTAGAAGAAGCTTCCATAAATAGAGTAGGGGGGTCAACCACTGAGTTTATTTGACCTCAGCCGATCCCTGGGAGGGGACGCCCGCAAGAAGGCTGGGGAGAAGATAAATGCTTGGGAGGCTTGTTCAGAATGGTCTTCTTCAGGGCCGCTGCCCCCAGCTGGTAGCTGGTGGACTGAGGAACTACTGCTGCAAGGCCTCAGCATGAGTCTGGCTCAAGGCCTAGAGGAACCTGGATTTAAAAGACCTGGAGGAACCTGACCTGTAGAATCTGGGCTGGAGAGAGAACATTTTTACTGAAGAATGTTGAAGGGGAGTTGGGTGGGGTTGCCTCTAGACATTGTGAGTAGGACCTTTGGTCTATAGCTTCAGGTGTGGACCTGGAGGAAGCTGACCTGTAGAATCTGGGCTGGAAAGGGAACCTTTTTACTGAAGAATGTTGAAGGGGAGTTGGGTGGAGTTGCCTCTAGACATTGTGAGTAGGACCTTTGGCCTATAGCGCCAGGTATGCCTGGAGGTTATACTCCGGATGTCGCTATGTGGACTGTGACTGCTCTCATAGGGTCTCAAGGCAGCTGGTCATTTCTTCATCTACCTACAGGACTAACTAAAGCTGCGTTTGAAGAATTTTGTGCGCAGAATTTGTCCTACTGTATCTGATTTTGGAGTATCTTGCACCCTTACCCCTCTCTCCTGGTGAATGACTGCACTAAATCAGCAAAGACTGAGCTTGGTGTGCTTGAAATTGGTGTCTGGGCCTAGCAGCGTCTGAACAGGTAAGGGAGACCTAGGTCATTTCCAGCAGCCCCTTAAGGGGTGAGCACTGCATATATAGCAGCTGAAGTGACTTACGTCAGGCGATACTCACAGAGCTGAAACGGATCCTCCTACGTAAGGTTTACCTGTTTATCTGCACCCTCACTCCCCTACAGCCGTTTAAAGTACACATATCAAAGGCTATTTCTGAGCTCCAGAAGGCAGGGGGTGGGGATCTGACATCACATACTGCACAACGTAGACAAAGAAGCTGAGTGTAATTTGAGACCTGAGTGGAGGATATGGACACATCCCCCTTTACACAGTCTCATAGGGAAACATGCACGGCTTGTTAGCAGGTGACACTGAAGTCGCTGCATTTATGAATGTATTCCTGCCCCATATCAGTGGGACTACCTACATCCAGCGGTGTGTCAGCCAGAGGTAAGGTCAGGGCAGGGGGATCTGACATCACACACTGCACAACATAGACAAAGGAGCTGAGTGTAATCTGAGACCTGAGTGGAGGATATGGACACATCCCCCCTTTACACAGTCTCATAGGGAAACATGCACAGCTTGTTCATAGGTGACACTGAAGTCACTGCATTTATGAATGTATTCCTGCCCCATATCAGTGGGATTACCTACATCCAGTGGTGTGTCAGCCAGAGGTAAGGTAAGGGGGTGGGGATCTGACATAACACACTGCACAACACAGAACAAGGAGCTGAGTGTAATCTGAGACCTGAGTCTCAGAACTACATCCAGTGGTGTGTCAGCCAGAGGTAAGGTTGCCTCCAGTTTTGTCGGTTTATAGGGGAGTGTTTCCGGGAGCATGGGATGGTCCTTTTTTTTCTTTTTTGCTCCCCTGGCAAAGCAAGGGAGACTACACATATTACGATGTGGTCGTTAGTGAAGGAAGGAGTTAACCCGTAACGGGACCCGGAGTCAGGAGATGTAAAGAGACCCGGAGTCAGGAGATGTAACTAACCCAAAAGTATGCAGACCATTGTACAGCCTCACCATTGAATAGTCTGAATCACGGGTGTCAAACTGGCGGCCCTCCAGCTGGTCCAAACTACAAGTCCCATGAGGCATTGCACAATTGACAGTTACAAGCATGACTCCCAAAGGCAGAGGCATGATGGGGTTTGTAGTTTCGCAAGAGCTGGAGGGCCGCCAGTTAAACACCCCTGGTCTAAATTGTTCTATAGGTCTAGTCTGGTCTCTTGATGAAGATACGTTCATATGTGCCATCTCAGTGTGTGCAAAGAGGGTAGCAAAGGGTAATCCATCAAGAGTGTTTGAAGAGCTTTTGTAACATCAGTATGCAGAAAGAAGAACAGCCAGTTCGGTATGGTGGTAGCCAGTTGAGGGTTTCAGTCGGAAGGTTGGCTTAGTGTTCGTCTAAATTTGCCCTTCTCTGCAGTGGGTGCCTTTGCTAGGAACTCTGCCGTACAGAGCCTTCTTTGTGGTCCAGGCCCCAAAGCTAAGAAGGCTCCCTACCGCAGAGTTCCTAGCAAAGGCACCCACTGCAGAGAAGGGCAAGTTTATGCGAACACTAAGCCAACGTTCCGACTGAAACCCTCAACTGGCTATCACCATACCGAACTGGCTTTGCAAATGTATGGTGTTCCCCTATGGGTATGGTGAAGGGAATTTAGTGTTCTGCGCTGTGGACCTCAAAATGCTCTGTAATCTGGACCCAGGACATGGAGGACAGGAAGGAGTCCACCCGTAACGGAACCCGGAGTCAGGAGATGTAAAGAGGCCCGAATTACAGGGGATATAACTAAGCCAAAAGTAAGCCAGACCGTTGTACAGCCTCACCATTGAATAGTCTAAATTGTTGCTACCTCAAGGGGGGCCGTGATATTTAACATTATCTATGCTACAGAAGCCTTCAGTGACTTTTGTTCAACTAGTGGGCTTCTTGGTAATGGAATTGCAGTACGGAGCCTTCTTAGCGACGGGGCCTAGACCACAAAGAAGCAAGACCTTGCAAATGTATGGTGTTCCCCTATGGGTTGGAGCATCACAAGTATGCTGTGCTGAAGAACTGGTGAAGGGAATTCAGTGTTGACCTCAAAATGCTCTGTAATCTGGAGCCAGGACAGGTAGGACAGGAAGGAGTCCACCCGTAACATTGTCTACGCTACAGAAGCATTCAGGGACTTTTGTTCAACTAGTGGGCTTCTTGGTAATGGAATTGCAGTACGGAGCCTTCTTAGCGACGGGGCCTAGACCACAAAGAAGCAAGACCTTGCAAATGTATGGTGTTCCCCTATGGGTTGGAGCATGACAAGTATGCTGTGCTGAAGAACTGGTGAAGGGAATTCAGTGTTGACCTCAAAATGCTCTGTAATCTGGAGCCAGGACAGGTAGGACAGGAAGGAGTCCACCCGTAACATTGTCTACGCTACAGAAGCATTCAGTGACTTTTGTTCAACTAGTGGGCTTCTTGGTAACGGAATTGCAGTACGGAGCCTTCTTAGCTACGGGGCCTGGACCACAAAGAAGCAAGGCCTTGCAAATGTATGTTGTTCCCCTATGGGTTGGAGCAAAACAACTATGCTGTGCTGAAGACCTGGTGAAGGGAATTCAGTGTTCTGTGCTGTTGACCTCAAAATGCTCTGTTATCTGGAGCCAGGACAGGTAGGACAGGGAGGAGTCCACCCGTAACGGGACCCGGAGTCAGGAGATGTAACTAAGCCAAAAGTAAGCCAAACCGTTCTACAGCCTCACCATTGAATAGTCTAAATTGGTGCTACCTCAAGGGGGACTGTGATATTTAACATTGTCTACGCTACAAAAGCCTTCAGTGACTTTTGTTCAACTAGTGGGCTTCTTGGTAATGGAATTCCGGTACGGAGTCTTCTTAGCTACGGGGCCTGGACCACAAAGAAGCAAGGCCTTGCAGATGTATATTGTTCTCCTATGGGTTGGAGTAAATCAAGTATGCTGTACTGAAGAACTGGTGAAGGGAATTCAGTTTTGACCTCAAAATGCTCTGTAATCTGGAGCCAGGACAGGTAGGACAGGAAGGAGTCCACCCGTAACATTGTCTACGCTACAGAAGCATTCAGTGACTTTTGTTCAACTAGTGGGCTTCTTGGTAATGGAAATCTGGTGCCAGGACAGGTAGGAACAGACCTATGTCAGCGGCTGAAGAAGAGACGCAGACCTTCTGGTGTGGGGCCTGGTTGGGTGATTTACAATATAGTCATCAGCAGGTGTTAACCCATATTCATTATCATTATTTTAGTGGTGATTGCGGCACGTACAGTGTGGTTCCTCCGTGTCACCAGGCAGTGGGGCCCAAGCGTGGCCCTCTTCCACAGCAGGAGAGAGGGGTGAGGTTGTCTCCCAAGATTCTATAGTGTCAGCATAGACTGCCAGAAGTGACTCACGCAGGTAGCAGAGGGGAGGGGCAGACAGAAACCACACTAGGTGATTTGGATTAAGGCTAGTACACACTATAGAAGGATATGTTTTGTTCATTTTTTTGTGTCAGAGTTTTACAACCACTTTAAGTTTCCTCCAATTTATTTGAATTTCCAAGAAGAGAACAGCTTTAAATAAAATGTTTACTGCCCCTTCACTAAAATAATCTAGGAGGCTTTCACAAAAAAAAAGGTATTTAATTAAAAAAGGTATTAAAAAAAATAAAACGGTATTTAAATAAACATAGCATGGTATATATAAGGATTTATTCCGCTTCAAAACATGTTAAAAACTTTTGTAGTTTTACATCTATGAAACAAAAAGAATATATAAGAATTTTAAAATGACTTTACTTGGTTCCCTTTCTAAAACGGCATTAAAAAAAAAAAGGAAAAACGTCCTCCCACTGTGAGGTGCAATAATAATTTAATTAATTGAAAACATAATAACATTTACATTATGTCCCATTTATTACAGCCAGATCCAATTAATTGCTTGGGTGCAGACTTGGTGTTTGCTTCCTCTGAAATGTAATTAATTAGAACTGCTTATTTAGCCAAACAAATAACCTCTAGAACTGGAATGAATCAGTCGTGAGAACTGCGAACAATTATTGAAAAGCTCATATTGCCAATTAACAAAAATAAAAAAAATTGCTTTCAGAAAACCGACGATTTTAAAGGGTATGTTTACCTTTAGAATAATGCCCTTCGACCATTTCCCCTCCCACCCAAATCGTCATACCATTTTCAAAACTGGTACAGTTCTGTTACTATTGGTCTGCATGTTTCCCTATAAGGCTGTGTCCATATCCTCCACTCAGGTCTCAGATTACACTCAGCTCCTTTGTCTATGTTGGTCAACTGGCAATGTAGTCCAGAAGCTGGATTTGATGGTGGATCCTTTGTAGGACACTCTTTGAAATCGTATGCTTTGTCTCTTTGTGATTTTATGACTACGTGCACTATACTTTTTTGTAGAAAAAAAAAATAATTTTAGCTGATAATAGTATATTTATTACATTAATAGTTGTGCCTCACTAGGCAAGAAGGCATATGGTGGTATCTACTAATCAACCGGCAATGTTGGTCAACTGGCAATGTAGTCCAGAAGCTGGATTTGATGGTGGTTCCTTTGTTGGACACTCTTTGAAATCATAAACTTTATCTCTTTGTGATTTTATGACTACATGCACTAAACTTTTTTTGTAGGAAAAAAAAATAATTTTAGTTGATAATAGTATATTTATTACATTAATAGTTGTGCCTCACTAGGCAAGAAGGCATATGGTGGTATCTAGTAATCAGGTTAGGAGCCAGCTGACGTGGCCTAAACATTTAAGACCACCAGCAAAGCTGAAGTTATGGAATCTTGTCGTGCATGTGCAAGCCTCTAAATCAACCCTGTGTCCCTCTTGCACCCACCTGCGTTCTTAACCTAAGCATTGTCTTCTGACCAAGTATCCATTAAGCCATTAAATGTTGGTACCCTCTGCTAATATGCCAACTATGCAAGCAGGCTTATGGTGGTATCTACTAATCAGGGCAGGAGCCAGCTGACTTGGCCTAAAAACTTTTAAGACCACCAGCAAAGCTGAAGTTATGGAATCTTGTCGTGCATGTGGAAGCCTCCAAATCAACCCTGTGTCCCTCTTGCACCCACCTGCATTCTAAACCTAAGCCTTGTCTTCTGACCAAGTATCCATTAAGCCATTAAGTGTTGGTACCCTCTGCTAATATGCCAACTATGCAAGCAGGCTTATGGTGGTATCTACTAATCAGGGCAGGAGCCAGCTGATGTGGCCTAAACTTTTAGGACCACCAGCAAAGCTGACGTTATGGAATCTTGTCGTGCATGTGGAAGCCTCCAAATCAACCCTGTGTCCCTCTTGCACCCACCTGCATTCTAAACCCAAGCCTTGATTTTTGACCAAGTATCCATTAAGCCAGTGGTGTCCAAACTATGGCTTGAGGGCCAGATGTGGCCCTTTGTTTGCATTTATACAGCCCTTGGGGACTATTCTTCCATCAACAGTGGGGCATAATTCCTTCCACCAACACAAACGATGGGACACTATTCCTCCCACTAATATTAATGATGCAACAGTATTCCTCCCACTGAAACCAACAATTGGGCAGTATTCCTCCCACTGGCTCCAACAATGCGGCACTAGATCTTCAACTGATACCAATGATTGGGCATTACTCCTCCTCCTACTGACCACCAACCCTAAGGTAATGTTTATTCTTATTGATGCTGGGTCAGGGCCATTTTCTACTCCTGCTGGCCACAATCCGGCCCCCTGAAAGTCTGAAGGACAGTAAACTGGCCCTTTGTTTGAAAAGTTTGGAGACCTCTGCATTAAGCCATTAAATGTTGGTACCCTTTGCTAATATGCCAGTTTGCAAGCAGGCATATGGAGGTATCTACTAATCAGGGCAGGAGCCAGCTGACTTGGCCTAAACATTTAAGACCACCAGCAAAGCTGAAGTTATGGAATCTTGTCGTGCATGTGCAAGCCTCTAAATCAACCCTGTGTCCCTCTTGCACCCACCTGCATGCTAAACCTAAGCATTGTCTTCTGACCAAGTATCCATTAAGCTATTAAATGTTGGAACCCTCTGCTAATATGCCAACTATGCAAGCAGGCATATGGAGGTATCTACTAATCAGGGCAGGAGCCAGCTGATGTGGCCTACACTTTTAAGACCACCAGCAAAGCTGAAGTTATGGAATCTTGTCGTGCATTGTGCAAGCCTCCAAATTAACCCTGTGTCCCTCTTGCATCCACCTGCATTCTAAACCCAAGCCTAGACTTCTGACCAAGGATCCATTAAGCCATTAAGTGTTGGTACCCTTTGCTAATATGCCAACTATGCAAGCAGGCATATGGTGGTATCTACTAATCGGGGCAGGAGCCAGCTGACGTGGCCTAAACGTTGAAGACCACCAGCAAAGCTGAAGTTATGGAATCTTGTCGTGCATTGTGCAAGTCTCCAAATTAACCCTATGTCCCTCTCGCACCCACCTGCATTCTAAACCCAAGCCTTGACTTCTGACTAAGTATCCATTAAGCCATTAAGTGTTGGTACCCTCTGCTAACATGCCAACTATGCAAGAAGGCATATGGTGGTGTCTATTAAACAGGAGCCAGCTTTAGATGAAATTCACCAGGTCTAAACATTTAGGCCTCATACACACAGGACGTTTTTGCAGCCACTTTTAGGGATTTCAGGCGTTTTTTTTTTTCTCCTTCTTCCAAACATGGCCTTCCATGTTATCCTATGTGTCCATGCACACATAGACTTTTGGAAGCTTTTAGTAGCAGCATTGTTTACCAGCAGGAAAAAAAAGCCCAGGGCCAGTGCGTTCAGGAGCAGCAGTGTGTTGGCAGAAAAAAACGCTTGACTCGTTTAAACACAACAAGCGTTTAGGCACGTTTACAAGCGTCAAGCTCTTGAGCATTAATTAATTTCAATTTCAATTATCATTCTGGCCAATGAAATGAATGGACTCCCAAGAGCTTGACACTTGTAAGCGCACCTAAACGCTTGTAAAAGTGTTAGATAGTTTCACAAGCGTCAGGCATTTTTTCTGCAAAACCGCTGCTGCCAGGACAGCTTCTAGGAGAGATATTTTTTAATGTCCTGTGTGCATGAGGCCTTAAAATTAGCAAAAAAGCTGAGGTTGATGAAGCCTTGTGGTACTTGTACAAGACTCCAAAATCAATCCCTTTGTCCCTGTCACATCCAATTGCATCTTAAACCCCAACTGTACAAAGGATCTCAACTTCTGACCAAGTTTTGAAGCCCAACCACCCTTCTAGGCAACAGTCAAATGCCAAAGTCTCTATTGCATACTGAAGTTCTAGCACTTTGCAACTGATTGACAAGGGATGGGCTTGGTGCTGGAATGGAGCCGGGCGTAATTTCAGCATGGCCAACCCTTGCAGCCTGGGCCTAGGATCCATGGGGCTCCACGGGGAGACAGGGACCAATTTGAGGAATAACACAGGTTCTCCTGGGCACCACAACGTGCCAAATTTCTGAACAGTTTCTAGCAAGGTTAAGTTTACATTAACACCATCGTACCACCCTGCAGGTACACATTAAAGGGGCTCTATCACCACTGTGTTATGGATCCTCCTGTCACTACAGAATGTAGGAGCCTACGGGAGGACCTACAGTGTGGAACGAGTATTTGATCCACTTGAGATGTCGAAAACCTGCTGTGAAGCCAATTGGCAGTGTCCATTACAAAGGTAAGTACACAGCCTGTTCTTTGACTAAAGCAATAGCACAGTTTTGCTAATTTTTTATATCTATAAGGGCTTCATTTTCTAACAGGGCAAACATATACAGTAGCCTACAGCAGGTATTTGGAAACCAAGTTTCTCTACTCTACATTGAGTTATTCATTTGAAAACAGTATTGGTATATAAGGCCTTATTTCTCAAAGAGCCCACGTGAAAAACGGCTCTGGTACAAAGCATGAGCGGGGCCCCTTTGGACATTTAAAAAGAAACATGTTCAACTATTGCTGCAGGACACTTTATTTATGAAGGACTGTACTGAAAGTAATGTAAAAGTTGGCATAACTATTTTATTAACTTACGTAGGTCGTTCAAATTTCATACGTTGGTAGAGTAACTCTTCCTCTATAGTAACTCTTCTTCTATTTCATTGCGGGTAAATAATGGATTCCAAGCAGAAGCAACTAGCTGTCATTGAGTTCTTGATGAAGGAGAGGAGTAGGCTGTCTAACATCCACAGAAGGCTACAGAATGTTTATGGAGATGACACCATTGACAAGAGCAATGTCTTCCTATTGGTGACTCTTGTCATCGGAGCCATCTCCATAAACATTCTGTAGCCTTCTGTGGATGTCGGGCAGCCTGCACCCCTCCTTGATCAAGAACTCAATAACAGCACATTGCGTCTGCTTGGAATCCATTATTTACCTGAAATGGAAAAGAAGAAGAGTTACTATAAAACAGGGCGATGTGGTACTACCAGGGGCGGACTGACCTTGTGGATGGCCTTCCCAGAAGAGTTGAACCTGTTATAGCTGCAAAGGGCAGGGGCAACTCAATATTGAACCCTACGGACTAAGACTGGGGGGCCATTAAAGGTCATGTGCGTGGAAAGGATGGCCGACCAATACTTTTGACAATGTAGTGTCCATAAATTGTAGTATTGCTATTAAATAACCCCCAAAGCTGCCATACAAACCTAGCAACCAGGGGCAGACTGACCATTTGGAAACTTGAGCACTGCCCGAGGGCCCGGGGTCAGTAGGGGGCCCTGTGAGATGCCCCTGGTACCTTTTTTCATAGTTTTTTTTAAGTTTGGGCAAGGACACGGGCCCCATGATCCCCTATTGCCTGGGGGCCCCATGAGTTGTCAGTCTGCCCCTGGGTACTACTATTATTAGAAGACAACACAGGGGGGTCTCCAAATGTTCTAAACCAAGGGCCATTTTATTGTTCTTCAGACTTTAGGGGGGGCCATATGATGGCCATCGGGAGTAGAAAATGTCACAGCATCAGTGGTAGCAAACGTTGCCCCATCTTTGGTATCAGTGAGAGGAATTGTGCCCCATCAATTATGTCATTGGGAGGAAATGTGTCCCTTAATTGGTGTCATTGGGCCCCATTGTTGATGTCATTGGGAGGAAGTGTGCCCCACTGTTGGTGTCATTGGCAGGAACTGTGACCCATCTTTGATATCATTGGGAGGAATTGTGCCACTTCCTTGGTGTCAGTGGATGTGTGCCCCAAGAGTCGGATAACCGCAAGCAAAGGGCCGCATCGGGCCCCAGTTTGGAGACCGCTGCTATAGAGGAAGTTTACTCTACCAACATGTGAAACTGAACAACCCATGTAAGTTAATAATAATGTTATGTCCACTTTTTCATTACTTTCGGTACATCCCTCACACATTATTTCCTTTGACATTTTTAAGCTACATGCACATGGGGGCATTCGCCTGAGCAACCGAACCAGATATCGTATGTACTCTCCAGCGCCTCAGGATATGCACAGCCAAAAGGGAAGCCAAGGGTACCAGGACAGCGACAACCAAAGGAAATGCTTTAGGGGTGCAGCCCTCCTCAGACGGGGAGATCAGCCACTGGATAAAGAGAAAACAGGTGGCGCACACAGGGGCCCCATAATCTCCTATTGCCCGGGGGTCCCATGAGTTGTCAGTCCGCCCTGGTAGTGCCGCTAGGGTTGCCACCTCATCCCTTTAAAACCGAACACATATTAATGACACGGGTTCTGGGGCTGATTAAGGCGGTAATTAAACTCACTTCGTGCCTTATCTGTGTAAAATTAGCCCCAGGGATTATCCCCAGGGATGTGTTCAGTTTTAAAGGGATGAGGTGGCCACCCTAGGTACCCTAGGTACCGCATAGCTGCACACAGCCGCTTTCACTCATTCATATCTAAGGGCGGCTGTGCATGGCTCTAGATCAGGGGTGGGCAAACTTTTTGACTTGAGGGCCACAATGGGTTCATATATTGGACCCGGGGGCCGGACTAGCTGCTGGCCGGCCCAGCCACTACCATGCCATCCATAGTAAGTATAGTAATATTCCCCCATAGTAATTAATCCCCAATATAGTAATTCATCCCCCATAGTAATTCATCCCCCATATAGTAATTCATCCCCCATATAGTAATTCATCCACCATATAGTAATTCATCTCCCATAGTAATTCATCCCCCATATAGTAATTCATCCCCCATAGTAATTCATCCCCCATATAGTAATTCATCCCCTATAGTAATTCATCCTCCATAGTAATTCATCCCCCATATAGTAATTCATCCCCCATAGTAATTAATCCCCCATATAGTAATTCATCCCCCCAATAGTAATTCATCCCCCCAATAGTAATTCATTCCCCCTATAGTAATTCAATCCCCCATAGTAATTAATCCCCCATAGTAATTCATCCCCCATATAGTAATTCATCCCCCATAGTAATTCATCCCCCATATAGTAATTCATCCCCCCAATAGTAATTCATCCCCCCAATAGTAATTCATCCCCCATAGTAATTCATCCCCCATAGTAATTCATCCCCCATATAGTAATTCATCCCCCCAATAGTAATTCATCCCCCCAATAGTAATTCAATCCCCCATAGTAATTAATCCCCCATAGTAATTCATCCCCCATATAGTAATTCATTCCCCCCCTATAGTAATTCATCCCCCATAGTAATTCATTCCCCCCTATAGTAATTCATTCCCCCCTATAGTAATTCATCCCCCCTATAGTAATTCATTCCCCCCTATAGTAATTCATTCCCCCCTATAGTAATTCATCCCCCATAGTAATTCATCCCCCCTATAGTAATTCATCCCCCCTATAGTAATTCATTCCCCATATTGTGTCAATTCACTTACCTTTGCTCCGCGCGTTCCTCTCGCCATGTTCCCGCGCCGTTCCGGGCTTCAGGGCAGACTGTGAGAGGAGAGGAGTTCGTCACGCTGCCCCGCCTACATCCTGACAGCCAATGTTTGCCACGCTCCGCGGGTCGGATTAAAAGGTCCGCCGTGCCGTATACGGCCCGCGGGCCGTAGTTTGCCCATTGCTGCTCTAGATAATCCGCAGTGTCTTTTCGCTGCACAGGAAAATGCTCCCATGTGCATGTAGCCTTACCCCCGGTTCACACCTATGCGGCCATGCGGGCCGCCTTTACGCGGGCACGAGAGCCCATTCATTTGAATGGACTCCCGTGCCCATGACACCCAGGGGAAGAAGTCCCTGCACTACTTTGGAAAACGCAGCCGAGATTCCCAGTACGGTTGCGTTTTCCAGTGCGGGCGGCGCGCCATTAGAACTAATGGCACCCGCCCGCGGGTCTGCAATTCTCTGTGCGGCTGGTGCGGCTGCACGGATTTTCGTACGGATGCACAGCGGCATCACCCGCACAGATGTGAACAGGGGGTCAAAGTTGAGCATCATGTAGGCTGGTAGCAGATTCGGTGATTCTACATCCAGGAACAGAAAGAGCTGCAGGGATGAATTTTTCTCCTATAGGATTCACAAGTGCAAGATATTGGCTATCCTCATCTCTTCCAATGGAGATAACCAAATAATTCTACTTAGAAAACAAAGTTAAAAAACCCGTAAAAAAAAAATGCATTTTATGATGTATTGGGTAGTACAGAAATTTCGAAAAAGAAAAAAAAAACAAATGGAAACAAAAATTAATTTAGTATAAATTTTATGTAAAAGTTAATGAATACATCCTAACATATTTCTACGAATGAATAAATTAGACATTGGGGGAGATTTACTAAAACTGGAGCACTCAGAATCTGGTGCAGCTCTGCACGGCAGCCAATCAGCTTCTACCTTCAGCTGGTTCAATTAAGCTTTGACAATACCATCACGCACGCGGGACATTTTGAACGTTAGCTGTGTAAAGTCACGTTAAAAATGGGAGTTTTTCAGCTTTTATTAGCGTTTAGCTGCGTTTTGACACGTTTAGCAGCATTTTCCCGCGATTGCGGTTTTTAGCATTTTTGGGCTTTTTTTTACCAAAATAAATTTTTTGGGTAGAAAAAAATCCAAAAAACGCCGGTTTGCAGCGTTTTACAGCATTAGAGCGTTTTTACAGCTAAAAAAACTCCTCTAGAAACCTGCTAGTCCCAGGTTTTTTTTCTAGTCACAAAATGTCCCAGCCAAAAAGCGTTGATTCCAGTCTGTGTGTGTACGGACACATAGGATAACATGCTGGGGGGTTTACTGGCTGTAGAAAAAAATGCCAAAAGCCAAAAACAGTCGCTGTAAAAACGTCCCGTGTGCATGAGGACTAAAGCCTGGAAGCTGATTGGTTACCATGCAGAGCTGCACCAGATTTTGCACCCTCCAGTTTTAGTAAATCAACCTCATTGTGTTAGATGGTTCGAAACATTCAGAGGAACATATTTAATTTTTTTATATATATCTTTCTGGGTACTCATACAAGAAGAACATTAAAACAAAATATTTTTATTCAAATTATTTCTCCTGGATCATTCTAATATATATTTAATGCTTACAAAAATATAGAAACAAAAAAAAAATCCCTGACTTTGGCAGGAAAAAAGGGAAAAAAATGTGAAAGAAATGAACATCCTCCCTCTTAGATTGTAAGCTCCAAAGATCAGGGCCCTCCTAACCCTCTTGTATTTATCTGTATTGTCTCCCGTTATATTGTAAAGCGCTGAGCAAACTGTTGGCGCCATATAAATCCTGTATAATAATATAATATATATAATATAATATATATAATAATATAACATATATAATATAATATAATAATAATAATAATATAAAATAATATATAATATAATAATATAATATATAAATCATGTGTAATAATAATAATAATAATAAAAAAATAATAATAATAATAATAATAATAAATCCTGTATAATAATAATAAAAAATAATAATAAATCCTGTATAATAATAAATAATAATAAATCCTGTATAATAATAACAACATCAGTGTGGCCCACTTGCACATTAATAATAATAATAATAATAATACATCCTGTATAATAAATCCTGTATAATAATAATAATAATAATAATAATAAATCCTGTATAATAATAGTAAGTGTGGCCCACTTGCACATTGTTTCAATGTCTTTCTCTCAATATGGATCAAGCGTTTGCGATCAGTGTAGTTCCTACAAGTAAACTGTTGGCGCTATATAAATCCTGTATAATAATATTAATAATAATAAATCCTGTATAATAATAAGAAGAATAAATCTTGTATAATAATAATAATAATAATAATAATAAATCCTGTATAATAATAATAATTATAATAATAATAAATCCTGTATAATAATAAGAATAGATCCTGTATAATAATAATAATAATATATAAATCCTGAATAATAATAATATATCCTGTATAATAATAATAAATCCTGTATAATAATAAATAAATCCTGAATAATAATAATAAAATATCCTGTATAATAATAATACATTCTGTATAATAATAATAATAATAATAATAAAAAATCCTGTATTAGATCCTGTATAATAATAATAATAATAATATATAAATCCTGAATAATAATAATATATCCTGTATAATAATAATAAATCCTGTATAATAATAATAAGAATAAATTCTGTATAATAATAATAAGAATAAATCCTGTATAATAATAATAATAATAATAATAATAATAAATCCTGTATAATAATAAATCCTGTATAATAATAAATAAATCCTGAATAATAATAATAATATATCCTGTATAATAATAATAAATTCTGTATAATAATAATAATAATAATAATAAATTCTGTATAATAATAAGAATAGATCCTGTATAATAATAATAATAATAATAATATATAAATCCTGAATAATAATAATAAATCCTGTATAATAATAATAAATCCTGTATAATAATAATAAGAATAAATTCTGTATAATAATAATAACAATAATAACATCAGTGTGGCCCGCTTGCACATTGTTTCAATGTCTTTCTCTTAATATGGATCAAGCGTTTGCGATCAGTGTAGTTCCTACAAGTAGACCCTAGGGGTCAGTGTTGCAATGGCGAATGATTTGAACAGGCAAAAGCAGTACATTAACCCTACACGCAGCAAAGAGGGTAACAAGAATGGCTTAGTCTAGGTTCGCACCTATGCATTTTCCACTGCGCTTCGCAGAAACGCACTACAGTCCATGATTTCCTATGGGACAGGTTCACATCTCCGCGTTTTCACCCGGTGCGCTTTTTGTAGAGGGTCAGGGACTTTTTTAAAGGCAAAATGTTGTGTTTTGGTTCAATAGACTTCAAGGGAGCCAATGCAGAAAAGTATGTAGTACGTTTTTGATGCATTTTGTGTTTTAATCTGCCTAGCAACAAGAAAAAAAAATAAGTAAAACGCATTAAAAATGCTTCAAAAACGCAAAACCCAGAAACGGATCAAACGCAAACTGCATAGATGCGAACCGAGCCTAATGGAGGGGGTAAACCTTATTTAATTTGCAGGATGTCCTCTCTAATTTAAAAGTACCAGACATGGAAAGTAGGTTAACGGTATCTGAATTAGGTATAGAAAACTTTGCGCACTTTAAAAAAAAAAAAAAAATCGTACTTTTTTTTTAACATATGGCAATATACAATGTATTGTGACTTCATATATGACTGGTTGCTTTGATTTAGTACATATCACTGCTGAATATTGTATGTTATTATACAAACCTATCAGTTTTAGCGACACATGAAACGCATGTTCAGTACATCCTCAAAAAGCCTTGTTTGATGTTGTATTTTCCTACAAATCCCAATATTTCCTTTTTTTATTTATTTTTTTTTAATTTGGGAATTTAAAATCATGTACATTAAAGGACTGTGTAAAAAGTATCTTGTTCTTTTATGTGCTTTTCAAATATACAAATATGCACTAGGAAAATATTCCAATTTTGCCTATGACCACAAGGGGGGCTGTAGACTAAAGAGTAGGAAAGCTCGCCGTTGACAAAGCGGCATTCCAGAATCACAACTTTATTGACACAGCTGCATTCCACAAACACAGCTGTACCTATACTTCCCCCTTAACGACAAGCAAAATTTGAACATTTCCTCCTGTGAACAGTGGATTCTTGGAGAGCAATACATGCATACGGGATGGAGCAACTCAAAACTGAACATATTTCCCCATTAGGCATGGAGTGGATCAAGATTCTGTCCCCAGGCAGATCTTCCGCGGGAGAATTCCCATATTTTGGCACAGCCATGACGGGATAAGAGTCCAACTTAAGGCCCAACTCTGGGAAACTAAAGTTCTCTCTTGGGGCTGCATCCGCACTGCAAGGGTTAATTGCTTGTTTAGGTCTAGGGGGTATAGAAAAGACATTTTTCTTACCTAAATTGATCCCCGGAGAGGTTTCCTCTCCATGTTCCAGCTGGCTTAGGTCTTGAGGTCATCAAGGCCAATGAAGGTCCTATAGCTCTGGATTGGACTTGATGACTCTGAGGGACAGCCTACTGCCGGGGCATGGGGGAACGCTGTCTGCCTGGGAGCGGAGGATCGGGTAAGTAAAAGTGGTTTACTCCATCCTGGAATGAATGTGCAGTTAGCACTTCAGAGGAGGACTTTCAAATTTCCCAGAGTTGGACTTTAAAGGTAAGCTACTGTTGTCACCAGCTCTTATAACCTCCAGAAGAACCAATAGAGGGTACACAGGCAGGTAAGTGTCTTCATAGCAATATATGAAGAACTCAGAGGCCTTTGCTACAAATCAGCTCTACTTTCAGTCAAACTCTCCTGCTGTGAAGGCTCTGCCTTGGATGGGGAGATCTCTCCACTTGGGTCCTACAGTGAAAGAACAGTTGTGGATTGAACCTTGCCTCATGCAATCCAATGTAAAGGAACCCATTTAGGATGGAGTTATCCTTGAATTTCAGGCTACAAATTATCTGTTGAAACAGTGCATTTTTATCTAGCTGTGGACTAGATAATCACCCAAGATGATAAAGGTAGGAGATAAACCAGCATGCAGTCAGAAATGGTGCTTGGCATTGTACTCTTGAAAGAGGGAATGCAGACTACTTTTACGACCATTTAAAGAGCACCTGTCAGCCAGGCACAGTGGACACAGCCGTTCTCTTTTGAAGGTGCAACCAGTCTACTCAGGAGCCAGTACACAGTGATGGAGGAGCGGGGTTTGCAGATGGGGGTAGCTGCAATAGGAGGTCACAACAGCACAGGTGGTCATGTAGTGACCACTAGAAGATGTCTGAAGGTGCACTGATGCCAAGCCGGGGCACGGTTCACCCCCTTTTGTCTGGTTCATTTTCGTGTACCATGCCCAGGACCACTTAGAAGAGGCGGTCCTGGGCCTTGCTTGCTTGTGGTCCGGTACAGTTCACTTCAGTGCGATTGCCTGAGGACCAAGCTCTCCATAGATAGGAGTACAGAAGCAGTGATCCCTGTGGGCTGGTTGACTTGCTTGCAATCACATTGGAAAAAATTAGCAATAAATGTCCAGTTAGCATCTAGTCTACTCACATTGTTGGCAATCAAGTCCTGATAAAGGGTGCAATCTTGGACCTCCAAAACATGTTGGCTACTTTTTGGATTGTCCCCCCTGATTTTTTTTGGAATTAAGTCAGGGCCTGGACTGAGCAAAGCTAAAAGGGAGGTCCAGCATGAATGGGGCGTGCAGACGAGGCGGAGTGTGTATTTGGGTGGGAGTATATGCAGGAAGTAAGGGGGGTGGTTACTCACCTGATTGGAGCACGCAACCTTGAGGGGTGGTCTTGCCAGGATTAGGAGGTGGAATGGGTCTTGTCGGAGGTCAGTCGGAGCTTGTGTCAATACGGGGGTGGTTTCTCCCGCCCTCCCTCCCTGGAGTTTTTCGTGTTTTGTTTTGCTGTGTTGGTTATGGTTTGTTCTTTGTGTTTGTCCTGTTGTTTGTTTTGTGTGGGTTCCATGAGTTTGTTTCCTGCCTGGAAAGGTATTTGTGTCCCGAGGTGTTTGTCTGTTT
This sequence comes from Staurois parvus, assembly GCF_062004578.1. Classification (NCBI taxonomy): domain Eukaryota; kingdom Metazoa; phylum Chordata; class Amphibia; order Anura; family Ranidae; genus Staurois; species Staurois parvus. Next base: position 255,196 of record NW_028319427.1, read on the forward strand.
TGTGTTGTCATGGCAGCCGGCAGGGGTCGATGGGTCTTTGAAGGCGGTGCTGGAGTGACATTTTGGTGGATTATGGGTTGGGCCCATCGTAGGTATGGGTGTTCCTTCCCAATTAGAAGGTCACTTTGGTAATGTGGGAGTTCATTGGCCGTATCTGGGACTACGTAACTGTAGTATTGTCCCCGAGGCGGTGTAGTAGCAGCTGGGGGCCTTTTTATTGGGTGTCAGATACAGCTGAGTTATTGATGTGAGTAACGGTGCCTTCGAAGACCTTGGACCAGGTTGGGATCATTACTGTCAGTTACTATTTGAGTGTCCTGTAAGAAGTGTTATGTTAGAGTTATGATAATGGCTGCTATGGTCAGTTTTACACCAAAAGAGAGTCGCGTGTTTATTTAGGTGGGGAAGGTAGAAGGGTGGTGGTGGTTTTATGGATTAGGGGTAAGTATAAGGCTCGATATTCTGCATCAGGGGCGGACTGGCCATTTGGAAACTCGGGCACTGCCCGAGGGCCCAGGGTCAGTAGGGGGCCCAATGAGATGCCCCTGGTACCTTTTTTCATAGGCTTTTTTGAGTTTGGGCAAGGACACAGGGGCCCCATGATCCCCTATTGCCCAGGGGCCCCATGAGTTGTCAGTCCGCCCTGGTACAGAGATAGTGTTGAGCAGGTGCGGACTGACCATTTGTAAACTCGGGCACTGCCCGAGAGCCTGGGGTCAGTAGGGGGTCCCATGAGATGCCCCTGGTACCTTTTTCATAGGCTTTTTTGAGTTTGGGCAAGGACACAGGGACCCCATGATCCCCTATTCCCAGGGGCCCCATGAGTTGTCAGTCCGCCCCTGTTCTGCATGTCCATCAGTCATGTTGCATCTGGACCTTCTTAGCAGTGGTGTGGTGCTTCAATTTCCATTGATAGTATATCCAGGAGAGGTCTGATCACTGTGTACGGGTCCATTTTTAGCTGAGATACAAGACTGGTCATGCGTTTCACTAGATCCTTACAATCGACATTCTCCGGAATATGGCTGGTACCAACGTGGCAAGATGGCGGGTGCTTTTAAACTTTTCTATTTGCAGATCTTGCGAGAAAACCTAAAGTTTGTAAAAATAAATCAACAGCAGGCTGCATTATTAAGGTCAACAAGCAAAATGTTTAATGGTTGATTATCATTGCAAACTGAGAGGCAGATTTATAAAAGCTGGAGCAAAAACAAAAAAGAAAGAAGTCTCAGACAGCAACCGGAGAAGGCTTTCAGGAAAAAAAAAAAGTTGAAACCAGGTTGGTTGCTGTGAGGAACACCTCCAGCTTTATAAATGCCCCTTGGGGGGGGGTGTGCTGTAGGTCGGCAGAAAAGTAGCCTCCAAGTCTGGAGCCCAGTTCTTGCCGCCAGTTTTCTAAGCATGCCGGTGATGGTTCAGTAAGGGTCCATGGACGCAGTTCATGCAAGTTTTGGCATACCCATGTGCTACCGTCAGGGTTTCTGGATCAGAAAACGCAATAGAACGACTTCTATTGTTTCTGGTATCGTTGGATGGAAGTGTATATCTTGCAGACAAGTCTTGGCTACAGCCTCATGCAAGCAGGCACAAAGCAACGGGTTAGGAACGCAGAAAAAAAAAAGAGATTCTAACTTGCAGAGACTAAACTCACCCTTTTGAACAGTCTATGGTCCACCAGAGGGCTTTAGATAGCAAAACAATAGCAAACAGCTATTAGGCAGCTGAAAGAAAACTCACACATACAGTACGTCTTCCACAGTGCATCATTACATTGGCAACATTTCAAGGACACGTTGGAGGACATGCATCAATACCAAATTATGCAAGGCGTAGCTAAACAGCAGCAGTGAGACAGTTAATTGGGCAACACGGTGGCTAAGTGGTTAGCACTTCCAGCTTGTAGTACTGGGGTCGCTGGTTCAAATCCCAACCATGGCACCATCTACCTGGAGTTTGCATGTTCTCCCTGTACCTGTGTGGGTTTCCTATGGGTAATCGGCAGATACTTTAGCTAAACAGCAGAGGAATCCATCACTTCACACTAAAAAAATTTAATTTTCATCAGGGGAGCACCAACTAGGGCCCATGTGGGGCTGGGTGAACCCACCGAGAAAAAAAAAAAACAATCTATGCACCTGGCTCCAACCTTTTTCATCGACCACAATTAAATATATATATATATTGGGCAGCACAGTGGCTAAATCAGTGGTTCTCAACCTGTGGGTCACGACCCCTTTGGGGGATCGAACGACCCTTTCACAGGGGTCCCCTAAGACCATCAGAAAACACATATTTTCGATGTGTAAAGAGCAGCTACTGTGTAGAAAGCAGCTGCTGTGTTGAAAGCAGCTACTCTGTTAAAAGCAGCTACTGTGTTGAAAGCAGCAGTATTGGAGGTAAAACGACACTCATGAATTATAATTACTGGGTAAATAATTTTATGGTTGGGGGTCACCACAACATGAGGAACTGTATTAAAGGGTCACGGCATTAGGAAGGTTGAGAACCACTGGGCTAAATGGTTAGCACTTCCACCTGGCAGTACTAGGGTCGTCGGTTCAAATCCCAACCATGGCATCACCTGCCTGGAGTTTGCATGCTCTCCCTGTGCCTGTGTGGGTTTCCTATGGGGACTCCGGCTTCCTCCCACACTCCAAAGATATGCTGGTAGGTGAACTAGCTCCTGTCTAAATTGTCCCTAGTATGCATGAATGTGAGTTAGGGACCTTAGATTGTACGCTCCTCAGGGGCGGGGACTGATGTGAATGTACAATATATATGTAAAAGCACTGCAAAGTACCTGAAATAAATAATAATGGGACTGATTCGGACTCAGGGGCAGACTGACAACTCATGGGGCCCCCCGGGCAATAGGGGATCATGGGGCCCCTGTGTCCCAAACTCAAAAAAGCCTATGAAAAAGGTACCAGGGGCATCTCATGGGGCTCCCCACTGACCCTGGGCCCTCGGGAAGTGCCCAAGTCTCCAAATGGTCAGTCCGCCCCTGTTTGGACTTCAGCACCACAATGCATGCCCATTCCACCAACACATTGATGCCTATGGTACTGTTATACCCAGGGATTTTATTCAGGGGGAACGCGATTCTGGCACCTCCAGCACTGGATGTATGTAGTGGCAAGGGGTGGTGCGGTGTGCAGGAGGGTCCATTGATGCTGGCTGCTGGGAATCAATTGTTGCGGAGGGGGTCAAATGTTTCTGGGAGGGACCTACTGTTGACGGAAGGGACTATTAACCACCTGCCCTCCTGAGGATTTACCCCCCCCCATCCTCACCAGGCCATTTTTTGTCTTGTTACTGTAACTGACAATTGCGCGGTACAAGATGGCACTGCAACAGAATAATACCCGGGACCACGTCCTCATTGTGCGCTTGTTTAGAGCGAAAATCTGTAATAAATCTGTCTCAGTTGGCTGCCAAGCACTACACAAGCAGGGCTTGCAAACACAAAATCTGTGCCAGATACATTGCAAAATAAAAGGGCAGCCTTATCCACTTCTAATTCTGTCACCAATTTGCTTGATAAATATCCCCCATTGTCTTTGAAAGGTTCTATTTATATAAAGAAAGTAAAATCACATAGCAATTTTCCCAGTGACAGCGCATGTTCTCTGCAAATAGGGGCAAAAAAAATGAAACGTTATTAGGCTATTTCTTGTGCTGGTCGAATGTTTTCTATTGATTTAAAATGGAGAATACCACATTTGACCACTAAATGGCGCTAAGCAGGATAGGAAATGATACCTAGCGCCATCTACTGAGCAGAGGTGGTATTTTCTGGTTTTAAAATCAATGGAAAAAAATCCGACCAGCACGTTTTTTTTAATGAATAATGGTGATAATAGATGACCTCATCACAAACTGGCACACACATTATTTTCACCATACTGCATCATTGAGTTGAGTCCTGTAAAGCTTCATTAAAACTACAAAACACTCCTCATACCCCTTAAAATGACCAAGCTTCAGAAGTGGAAGTGCAAAAGAATGGATACAAATCAGGAACATTTTATGTTTAGCATCTCAAGTTATCAACAAACACAGGATGATCAAAAGAGAGACAACAGGTTCATATGTTAGCTGGACATTTTATAGCAGACCTGTCAAACCGCACAGCACTTTAAAATGAGCAAACAAGGAGGGAACCCATGAGCAGAGGTGACCTTTCTAGAAGGCTGCAAGTCACAAAAGTCAGTAAATCCAGAGATATATCATATATTGTTCAGCAGCTGAAGTTACTTGCCAATCCTGACTTCTGTTAACCACTTCCAGTCCGAACACTTTCACCCCCTTCCAGTCCGGACACTTTCACCCCCTTCCAGTCCGAACACTTTCACCCCCTTCCAGTCCGAACACTTTCACCCCCTTCCAGTCCGGACACTTTCACCCCCTTCCAGTCCGGACACTTTCACCCCCTTCCAGTCCGGACACTTTCACCCCCTTCCAGTTCGGACACTTTCCCCCCCTTCCAGTTCGGACACTTTCACCCCCTTCCAGTGCGGACACTTTCACCCCCTTCCAGTTCGGACACTTTCCCCCCCTTCCAGTTCGGACACTTTCACCCCCTTCCAGTTCGGACACTTTCCCCCCCTTCCAGTTCGGACACTTTCCCCCCCTTCCAGTTCGGACACTTTCCCCCCCTTCCAGTCCGGACACTTTCCCCCCCTTCCAGTCCAGACACTTTCCCCCCCTTCCAGTCTGACACTTTCCCCCCCTTCCAGTCTGACACTTTCCCCTCCTTCCAGTCCGGACACTTTCCCCCCCTTCCAGTCTGACACTTTCCCCTC
>NW_028319427.1:265000-382500 GCF_062004578.1 Staurois parvus
TTTTGTAAAGTGCTGAGCAAACTGTTGGTGCCATATAAATCCTGTATAATAATAATAATACCAGAGATGACACAGAACACAATCAGATGGGACATTGCAGGGTTTGATTACCTCCCTCTACTCACAATTTTTGCCGCCAGTACAGGAGCAGCGTAGAGAGGAGGTAATCAAGCCCTGTACACTTTGATCAGAGAGCAATCCTGTGTTAACTGCTGTGTACAGACAGGGGGAGAGAGCACAGCCTGCACCTCCTCCCAGCGCTCTTCTCTTCCCTGTTGCTATCTGTACTCCTGTCGGCAACCCAGGAAGCTGTGCAGGCTGCCTGACATGTCCTTAGCAATCGATGATCTCATCAGTTGGCAAGATACGTGTAACAGCCACCCAATCAACTAGGAAAACTTAGACAGTGGTGGCTGTAGCTCTGCAAGAAACTGAGGATTGGGGACACCACCCGCCAGGTTGGTAAGCAGACCAGAATGGGGCCCAAGGCAAGGTGCCCCCCCAAACCCTGCAATTGACTGATAATGATTGCAGTAGGCAGAGAGAAGCCACGCCATTGTTTATCCTGGTATGGCCCATCCCCATGAGACTCCAACTGCCTTCAATTGCCTCTCCACCCCTCCCTCCCCCACCAGCTTTCTCCTATTTTGCCATTCCCCTGGTTTACTGCAGAGAATGAAGGTTGTTGCTGGGACCCCAGGACATCCACTGGATCCTAACGTCATACTTATCCCTAGCTTTGTGCCTAGGGTGAAAATCCATCTGTTTCTATGCAGTGAAAGTGTTGGGTGCCAGAACAGGACTTTATGTCGAAGGAAAAGCTTAGGAAACGTGCCAGCATTTACAACAGATGCAGCACTTACGGTTCTAAACAATGTGACACATGTAGGTGCCATCACCACATTCACGGGTGAACTCCTAACAGATAACAGGGATAAGAAATGACCCCAGTGCCATCTAGTTTGCAGCAATGCACCAGGGCCCTTGTTCTCTCCACCTGCTCAACCATCACAGGAGACAACCATATTACACATTGCAATTCTGCAGTTTTAGGCTCTGGTTTGGGATTTCCTTTATAGTTGCTGAGTCTAGTTTAAAGAAACCATTCCCAACCATGGTTCTGTGAAACCCCAGGGTCCTTTCAGAGCCTACTGGGGGTTCCTTGAGTTATGGCCGATTGACCTTCAGTTTAATGGTGCCTCCACAGTTCCAAAGCCAACATTCGTTGGCCCAGACCATTTAACTGTCTGTATGGATTGCAATCGAACCAACACTGTCAGGGGGTCCAACTGATCATCAACGTAAAGGGCATTTTTCCCACTAACCACAATGAACTGGTTTTAGTGGGTGTTCCCAGGACCTAGGAATAGATTTAAGGATACGTCTGGGGTTATAAGGATGATAAAATCTGGATTAGAGTAAAACTTTCATAATTTTTTTTTCATGGATAATTGTACAATACATTATTACAACTGTCTGGAAGTAGAGGCATCAGCCAAGTTGGGTTTTGGGTTGTACATAAACCAGTTTGTTCTTGAGGAAAGTGCTAAAGTGCAAGGCAGGTCATTAATTTATGGGTCTGCTATGTGGAAATGGCATTTACCCAGAAGCCATTTGTCCTTTTTGGAGAAGCTTTGATTGCGTGTACTCAGAAGTCTAATAAGACCACTTCTACGGTGCTTTACATGATGACCGGAGCCATCAGCCACTTGCTGCTGAAGTTCTATTTCTGGGTCAGCTTTGAGTCACCAAAGCTTGACCCTTTATTAACCAGTGTATGGGATGTGTACATACAGTACAGCCATGAAGTAGAAGTGGCAAATCCCGTGGTTCCTTCTTTTGTCTTACTTGCAAATGTTTATTAGGAAGAAGTGCCTCAAGGAGCCCTTCTCCTACATCATTGAAGTCCTCATCTCTTTCACTTCTGTAGGAGAGCTGAAGGCTGTGTGCCATCTGAGTCTTTATATGAAATCAGCTGTGCAGAGAAACTGGGGTGCTGATGGCACACTTGATTAATGTGAAGTCACATCTCTGGCAGTAACCCCCTAAATATGCAATCATTATCAGCATTACCTGATTTTATATAAAATGCTCAGACACCAAACAGCCCCAAGATGTTGCTCAGCCAAGGGCTATAAATCACTGAACAGACATTGATGTCAGTATGTGGAAACGTTTTTTGTTTCTGAATAAGCCATTTTGAGCTTAATATTGAATTTTTTTTAAAAAAGGAGCAAAAAGCCATAGCAACCAACCAACTGACCTCTTAAAGCGGAACTTCACTCAGCAATCAACATTGACTATTTTTAATCCTTATGCTGCCAGCATTAGTAAATAGATAGGAAAATAGATCATACGTTTCTTCAGTTGCTTCCTGGCCTAGACAAATTAGATGGTACATCCCAAGAGTCTTCATGAGGGGAGGAGGGGTTTTCTCAGCTAAGCACATCCTCCTGCCCAGGGGTGTATTTACCACAAGGCATTTGCCTGGGGCGGCATTTTTCAGGGGGGGGCAGCACTACCCCTTGGAAGAAGGGACGAAAGAATGGACACACATGGCATGGGGATCTGGTGGGTTCCGAGAGATGCTGTGGGTTTCATGATGGTGTATGCACAGCCCAACTCTCATTCCTGGGGATGTCCGGAGCTTTGAAATTGAGTGTCTTTCTCTCTCAAGCCATGGGGGATGGTTGCTGGTGTATACCCCTTTGAAGAAGGAACAAAAGAAGGGACACACGTGGCATGGGGACCTGGTGGGTTCCGAGAGATGCTGTGGGTTTCATGGCGGTGTATACACAGCCGGACTCTCATTCCTGGGGATGTCCGGAGCTGTGAAGGTGAGTGTCTTTCTCTCTCAAGCCATGGGGGATGGTGGCTGGTATATGGGGGAAAGTGCTAGTGGAAGGCTCGGGTGGAGGGTAGGAGTGTTCTTGTTCAATGTCAGGCTCTTTCTGTGTGTTGCCTAGGGCAGCATAAAACCTAAATACACCACTCCTCCTGCCTGCATGCCTGAGCTAAGGGAAATGGATGGAAATGGAAGTAAATGCTACATGAAACATCTGCCCTTACTCAAGATGGCCACGGCCAGAAATTCTTGGAGGTGTTTTTCAAACTGATTTCTCAGAAAAATAAAGCATGGAGACATGGATGGATGGGGAAGATTGTTTTGACTATTTAAAATGAATGAAACAGCATTTGTGGCTTGTGGTGCTCAGATGCAGTGTAGTTCCGCTTTAAACTGATGAAAGCAGATTGGTGGCCATGAGTTATAGTTCATTTCCCTCTACATCTTGTTATATAGGCTCAGAGAGGTCTGATGTCTTTGGTAGGAGTATGTGAACAAACTACAGCCGAAATATCCCCAATAGAGTTTTATTTTACAAAATCACTATAACCAGTGGTGGGACGAAGTCATCCAGTTCCCAGGGGAAAGATGCCAAACTGTGCCCTTCCCCCCAACCTTCCCTGGTTTATGATGTGCAAGCTTAGGGGATTCAATGCACCAAGTGCAGCTCACTGAGTCACTTTCATACCTGTGACGGCAGCGACGTAAAAACCTCATGATCTTCCGAGCAGCTTGATCCTGTTTCTTCGTCAGAAGACTGCTTCTGGAGAACAACAATCAGCGTATTAAAAGAGCAGATACGTCCAAACAAGATTTCTTAGATACATTATACCTCAGGATCTACAGTATCTAACCCAGACTTACTCAGCTAGGGTTCCTCCAGAATTGTTAGGGCTTCCTTGAGCAATAACTGGCGGGTTGACTTCTCAGCTGTGTCTGTATAATTTTGGGTCTGGCATCAATGGGCAAAGCCAATGGCCCAAAACCAGTGGAGTTTCTCATCTCTTCTCTCGTGTAAATAATGATTGACACAAATGATCATTTAGCTGTTTCTAAGAGGGGCACTCTTCCCAATGACCACCAATATAAGGGGATGTATCTAACCCAGACTTACTCAGCTAGGGTTCCTCCAGAATTGTTAGGGCTTCCTTGAGCAATAACTGGTGGGTTGACTTCACAGCTGTGCCTGCATAATTTTGGGTCTGTCATCAATGGGCAAAGCCAATGGCCTAAAACCAGTGGAGTTTCTCATCTCTTCTCTCGTGTAAATAATGATTGACACAAATTATCATTTAGCTGTCTCTAAGAGGGGCATTTTTCCCAATGACCACCAATATAAGGGGATGTATCTAACCCAGACTTTCTCAACTAGGGTTCCTCCAGAATTGCTAGGGTGTCCTTTGGCCATAAGTGGTGAGCCGTAAGTGGTCATCTACATGGTAATGATCACACCAATGTATTGTGACCTGTTGCCTCCCTGATGACACCCTGAATACATGCTATGCTAAGCCTGGAGGACATCTCCACTGATGGATTTTGGACTGATGTTTAACAAAGTGGATTTAACATTGCACAGTGGTTTTTGATGGACTATTTGACTCTGTATTAAAGACAGGAACCTATTCTATGGTTCCATGTATTCATGCACTAAAGAACTAACTAACGAACACATTTAACTGTGGTGTCATCAAGAGGGCTGTCCCTGGATTTGGGGGTTTACATGCTTGGTCCCCCATTTTGGTCCCACTCTTGGACCACTTGGGCTGGATGGTAGTCATCTCCTTTCAGGGCAGCCATTTCCCCCCCCCCAATTGTCTGCTTCTGAAGAAGTGGACTACTACCCAAGAAACTTGTAGAGCTACACAAAGTCTATCCTAGACCACCTGCTGGATCTAAGGAAAGTTATAGGTGGTTTTATCTGCTAAATTATTATAATACTTATCATGTGATGGTTGTGGTTGTGGGTCTTGGTGTATAGTTTGATTTTAAAATGTCTTGTAACTGATTTTAACTGGTGGTGGATCCATCCTGCCTTGTATCAACGGTTCAGGCTGGTGGTGTCATGGTGTGGTGGATCCATCCTGCTTTGTATCAACGGTTCAGGCTGGTGGTGGTGGTGTCATGGTGTGGGGGATCCATCCTGCCTTGTATCAATGGTTCAGGTTGGTGGTGGTGGTGTCATGGTGTGGGGGATCCATCCTGCCTTGTATCAATGGTTCAGGTTGGTGGTGGTGTCATGGTGTGGTGGATCCATCCTGCCTTGTATCAACAGTTCAGGCTGTTGGTGGTGGTGTCATGGTGTGGGGGATATTTTCTTGGCACTAGCAAGGTGTACCTAATAAAGTGGCCGGTGAGTGTATAGTGACCTGTCAATATATCCATTTTTAGGTTCCCTGAGATCTGAAAATTATTGCAATGGGTTCCTCTGGGGTAAACAAAAGGTTGAGACCAGCTGATCTAACCAATAGCGTGACAACCAAGATATCAAATATGTACTTATCCAATATCCCGGGTCCATTGCTCAACAGAATTGGAATTTTTTTTTCATTATCAAAGCAAACATTCTGCCACATTACATCTACATGCCCACCTCAGTTTCTGTTGAACGAGAGAAGTTGTCCGGCGCTTTTGCCGAATCCGGCCGCACTCTTTGTAGCTTCGGTAGTACTGCTGGATGAGCACCGCGGCACGCCGGCTCTGCTGAAATTTCTTCTGCTCATAGTAGCTTCTGAACTTGCTCTGGATGAGGATTGCAGCTTGTGTCATCTTTTTATAAAGTGCATACTGGAAAAGAAAGGGATACTACAGTTGGAAATGCAAAATGTTACATTGTATAGAAGTTTAGAGTATTTCCATTCTTTACTTCTAGTTTCCACCTAGACTAGAGGACAGCCACGTAGGTTTTTATACCCCATGGGACATATTTGTACAGTGACTTAATGGTTCACCGACCCCTAAATTGTTGGATATTTTTGTCTCTTCGTTGTCCTGAGCAGAGGTGCTCCAGCCGCAATGCATGAAGGTAAACCAGTGAAAGGGGTGTTCACCATTTATATTTATTTATTTCAGGTACTTATATAGCGCCATCAATTTACACAGCGCTTTACATATATATTGTACATTCACATCAGTCCCCACCCCCAAGGAGCGTACAATCTAAGGTCCCTAACTCACATTCATACATACACATACTGGGGACAATTTAGACAGGAGACAATTAACCTACCAGCATGTCGTGGGAGGAAATCAGAGTACCCAGAGGAAACCCACGCAGGTACAGGGATACTCCAGGCAGGTGGTGCTGTGGTTGGGATTTGAACCAATGACCCTAGTGCTGCCAGGTGGAAGTGCTAACCATTTAGCCACAATGCTAAATGGATTTAAAAGGGAGGAGTGGGAAATCACAGACTCAGAACTGTTGCCAAGCAAAGAATCAAGCAGATGATACAAGACTTAAGTGGGCTTGTATGCATTTCCATCTCAAATTTTGAGATGGCATGGGACTGGTGACTCTTATGTGACAGGGTGGGGGGGATTGGGGACTCTCATGTGAAGGGTGGGGATGAAGGGCTGTTATGTGAAAGGATTGGGAACTATCATGTTATGGTTGAGGAATGGAGACTTTCATGTGAAGGGTGGGGATTGAGGGCTCTTATGTGAAAAGGGGGGGGGGGGGGGCTTGGGGACCCTCATGTAAAGGGTGGGCACTGAGGACTCCTATGTCAAAGGGTGAAGGGTATTAGGGACCCTCATGTAAAGGGTGCAGACTGAGGACACTTATGTGAAAGGGGAGGGGGATTGGGGACTCTCATGTGAAGGGTGGGGATTAGGGAATCTCATGTGAAGGGTGGGGACTGATGACTCTTATGTGAAAGGATTGGGAACTATCATGTAAAGGTTGGGGATTGGAGACTCTCATGTGAAGGGTGGAGACTGGGGACTCTTATGTAAAAGGGTGGGGTGGATTGTTGACTCTCATGTGAAAGGTGGGGGGGGGGATTGGGGGCTCTCATGTGAAGGGTGGGGATGAAGGGCTGTTATGTGAAAGGATTGGGAACTATCATGTTATGGTTGAGGATTGGAGACTTTCATGTGAAGGGTGGGGATTGAGGGCTCTTATGTGAAAAGGGGGGGGGGGGCTTGGGGACCCTCATGTAAAGGGTGGGCACTGAGGACTCCTATGTCAAAGGGTGAAGGGTATTAGGGACCCTCATGTAAAGGGTGCAGACTGAGGACACTTATGTGAAAGGGGAGGGGGATTGGGGACTCTCATGTGAAGGGTGGGGATTAGGGAATCTCATGTGAAGGGTGGGGACTGATGACTCTTATGTGAAAGGATTGGGAACTATCATGTAAAGGTTGGGGATTGGAGACTCTCATGTGAAGGGTGGAGACTGGGGACTCTTATGTAAAAGGGTGGGGTGGATTGTTGACTCTCATGTGAAAGGTGGGGGGGGGGGGATTGGGGGCTCTCATGTGAAGAGTGGGGGGGATTGAGGGCTCTCATGTGAAGGGTGGGGATTAGGGACTCTCGTGAAGGGTGGGGATTAGGGACTCTCATGTGAAGAGTGGGGACCGATGACTCTTATGTGATAGGGGGATTCTCATGTGAAGGGTGGGGATTGGGGGTTCTCATGTGAAGGGTGATGTGGGTGTAAAGTCCATGCTTGTGTGATGTGTGTTGGCAGGGCCGCTTGAAGTCTCCATCGGGAACGCACGTGACAAAGCAGGAGCACAACTGGGAGAAAGTTGTCACCCAATAACAGGAAGTGCCTAAAGGGCTGCAGACTCCGCCACTTTCCTCATTACAATCCTGCAGGTGCAGCAACTGATTGATAATTATAAAGTCTCTCCCATTCACATTCATTTTGCACATGACAAGGGGCCAGACAAACAGCTATTTCTTCAGAATAGCAAAAGGTAGCCCCGTGCTGATCCTGGGCCCGTGATATCCTCTCTTTCCTGCTTTTCTCTCTCTCATTTCCCCTCCTTCTCTACTCTTCCTTCCATCTCCGTTTCTCCCTTTACTTTTGTTTTGGCTGATGTTTGTCAGCGGGGATTGCCACTTCATAGAGGACAGTTTGGCGATATGAGCAATGTTGGCCCTGACCTTCCCACTGGTCCTCGTTGGATCTGGTCAGCCGGGAACTCGCTTTGTTTGTTCTGGAAAATTCAATAAATATATTGAATCAGAACAACAAAAGGTAGGAATCTGCAACAAAGTTGGTTAAAATCCCTGCAATGTGCGTAGATCACCCCGGGGGGGAGGTTTTTGGGTTTTTTTTCTAAAAAAAAAGTGGAGTTACTCTTGGAAGCCAATATTTTGGATTTAGTTGATTGGATATAGATCTACTTTGAATACATTTTTCAAAAGAATCCTTAAGTGAGCTTGGCCATACTGTACGGAGCTCATACAATCTGCGGCGTCAAGCTCGCAGGATTCAGGTGAGTAAATCCAGGCCTTCATTTGGCTGATTGGGAAAATGAGGAACTAATGAAGATAAATCATGCCATAAATAGCCGGTTCCTGAGCGGAGCGTGTGACGCCACCGCCGCCGTGACTTCCATGTTTGCAGAGAGGTGCAGGGACTGCCGAGAGCCATCTGTCACTCCGCGCTCGCAGCGCCATCAGCGACAATGCAAGCGTATTTATCTGTGGAAAATAGCCGGTCATTGAGAGCTCTTTGTGCTAAAGGTCAGATTTAAAAATAAACCTGAAGACGCATGAAAGAGGCGGCGAGATTAACCCGGGGCTGCCAGTGAGGCTTCAATGAGGTGACAACATTCAACAAGCCCAACCTCTGTGCTGATAGAGAGAATAACTGGCTGATAATGGGACTAAAAGGCACAGAACACCTAGTATATGAGTACACCTAGTATGTGGGTACACCTGGCATATGGGTACACGTAGTATGTGGGTACACATAGGATGTGGGTACAACTAGTATGTGGGTACACCTAGTATATGAGTACATCTAGAATACGGGTACACCTAGTATATGGGTACATCTAGTATATAGGAACACCTAGTATGTGGGTGCACCTAGAATACGGGTACACCTGGAATACGGGTACACCTGGTATATGAGTACACCTAGTATGTGGGTACACTTAGAATATGGGTACACCTAGAATACTTGTACATCTGGTATATGAGTACACCTAATATGTGGGTACACCTAGAATATGGGTACACCTAGAATATGGGTACACCTAGAATGTGGGTACACCTAGTATATGAGTACACCTAGTATGTGGGTACACCTAGTATATGAGTACACCTAACATGTGGGTACACCTAGTATATGAGTACACCTAGTATGTGGGTACACCTAGTATGTGGGTACACCTAGAATACGGGTACTCGTAGAATACGGGTACACTTAGTATAGGTCCACCAAGTATACGGGTACACCTAGTATGCGGGTACACCTAGAATACGGGTACACCTAGTATGTGGGTACACCTAGTATATGAGTACACCTAGTATATGGGTACACCTAGTATATGAGTACACCTAGTATACGGGTACACCTAGAATATGGGTACACCTAGTATGTGGGTACACCTAGTATGTGGGTACACCTAGTATATGAGTACATCTAGTATACGGGAACACCTAGTATGTGGGTACACCTAGAATACGGGTACACCTAGTATCTGGGCACACCCAGCATATGAGTACATCTAGTATACGGGAACACCTAGTATGTGGGTACACCTAGTATACAGGTACATCTAGTATATGGGTACACCTAGTATATGAGTACATCTAGTATACGGGAACACCTAGTATGTGGGTACACCTAGAATATGGGTACACCTAGTATGTGGGCACACCTAGAATATGGGTACACCTAGTATGTGGGCACACCTAGCATATGAGTACATCTAGTATGTGGGTACACCTAGTATACGAGTACATTCAGTATATGGGAACACATAGTATACGAGTACACCTAGTATGTGGGCACACCTAGTATGTGGGCACACCTAGTATGTGGGTACACCTAGTATGTGGGTACACCTAGTATATGGGTACACCTAGTATGTGGGTACACCTAGTATGTGGGTACACCTAACACGGGCCCTAACATGTCCTTACTCCCTCCAAAACTCAAAGTTTTGGCTTTAGACACATTAATTGGTAACATTCGCTTTCTCTTTCACCTTCTGGTCTTTAGGGAGCTAGAAGTTATATTGACAATCCAGGTAACGGCCAGTAGAGGGCCCCCCAAGAAATCACAAATGTTATATTGATAATGAGGGAGTTCAGGCCGGGAAAGAGGGGGGAAATCTTCCAAGGTGGACATTTGTTAAGCCAAGTACACAAGGGCTGAACGTTGGGGGGCATTGGCCAGTTTAATAGAAACTGGCCGACATTCGGGCCGTGTGTATGGCAGCCGGTCTGACAGAAGGAGCATGACCAAAAAAAGTCGCCACAACATCCCTTTAAAACTGAAAAAAAACTAGTAGTCAGGGGCAGACTGACAACTCATGGGGCCCCCGGGCAATAGGAAATCATGCGGCCCCTGTGTCCTTGCCCACACTCAAACCATACCCAAAAAAGCCTATGAAAGGTACCAGAGGCATCTCATGGGGCCCCCTACTGACCCCAGGCCCTTGGGAAGTGCCCGAGTGCCTGAATGGTCAGTCCACCCCTGCTTGTAGTGTGTATTAGGCTTTAGGGTGACAATGGTCTATGAAGAGATGTCCCTCACTTTGGCAAGATTTACTCCACTTCCTGTGGTTTCAACAGGACAGGAAGTGAAGGTAAATCTACCCCATGGGATATAGATTGAAAAAAAAAACTGTTGGAGGTCTTACCCTACTCTTCCTCTTCCCTACTGCTATTACTTTGTACATTTTGAACTTCAGAACCTTGCTGAAAATGGCTACTACTCAACAGAGCATTACCAGGGTCTACCACAGGAGGCAGCACTTGGAATTTTTAGATTTGCGCACACATACTAGGGCCAATTGGCTCACCAGCATTCATTAGAGTGTCCGAGGAAAGCATAGAACCTATGCAAGCACAGGGGGAATATGCAAACTACATGGATAGTCTCTTGGTCAGGATTCACCCAACCAAGGACACCATTGCTGCAAGGATCTCCAGTCACTACAGGTCAGGATCTCGGGGGGTGGTAGGGTGGGCTGTGCCCCCCACCCCCATATTTTAGTTGTACCCCCCAGATCTTTGAGAGTGCATCAACTGATCATGAGACAGTCTGATGGGGGCATTTGATGTAAGGGGGCACTCTGATACAGACAGCTGATGTAAGGGGACAGTCTGATAAAAGCAATCCATGTAAGAGGGCACTCTGGTGGGGATGTCTGATGTAAGGGGGCACTCTGGTGGGGATGTCTGATGTAAGGGGGCACTCTGGTGGGGATGTCTGATGTAAGGGGGCACTCTGGTGGGGATGTTTGATTTACGGGGGCACTCTGATAGGAACACCTAATGTAAGGGGCTTTCTGATGGGAACACCTAATGTAAGGGGCTCTCTGATGGGAACACCTAATGTAAGGGGCTCTCTGATGGGAACACCTAATGTAAGGGGCTCTCTGATGGGAACACCTGATGTAAGGGGCTCTCTGATGGGAACACCTAATGTAAGGGGCTCTCTGATGGGAACACCTGATGTAAGGGGCTCTCTGATGGGAACACCTAATGTAAAGGGCTCTCTGATGGGGACACCTGATGTAAGGGGCTCTCTGATGGGGACACCTGATGTAAGGGGCTCTCTGCTGGGAACACCTAATGTAAGGGGCTGTCTGATGGAGACACCTGATGTAAGGGGCTCTCTGATGGGGACCCCTGATGTAAGGGGCTCTCTGATGGGGACACCTGATGTAAGGGGCTCTCTGATGGGAACACCTGATGTAAGGGGCTCTCTGATGGGAACACCTGATGTAAGGGGCTCTCTGATGGGAACACCTGATGTAAAGGGCTCTCTGATGGGGACACCTGATGTATGGGCTCTCTGATGTGGACACCTGATGTAAGGGAGTCTCTGATGGAGACAACAGATGTAAGGGGCACTCTGATAGGGACAACAGATGTAAGGGGGCACTCTGATAGGGACAACAGATGTAAGGGAGTCTCTGATGGGGACTATTGGTTTAAGAAGGCATTCTGATGGGGACAATCCATATATAGAGGTACTGTGATAGGAACATCTGATGTAAGGGGGCACAGTAATGAGGACGTATGATGTAAGGGGGACTCTTTTAGGGACAACTGACGTAAGGGGGAGCTCTGTTGGGGACACCTGATGTAAAGGGAAGCTCTGATAGTGACAGTTGATGTAAGGTGGCATTCTGATGGGGACTATTAGTGTAAGAAGGCATTCTTATGGGGACAATGCATGTATGGAGGCACTGCGATGGAAACATCTGATGTAAGGGGGCACTCTGATAGGGACAACAGATGTAAGGGGCCACTCTGATGGGGACTGTTGGTGTAAGAAAGCATTCTGATGGGGACAATCCATGTATGAAGGCACCATGATAGGAACATCTGATGTAAAGGGGCAATGTGATGAGAACGCCTGATGTAAGGGGCCACTCTCTTAGGGACAACTGATGTAAGGGGGGACTCAGTTGGGGACACCTGATGTAAAGGGGTCTCTGATTGGGACACCTGATGTAAGGTAGCACTCTAATGGGGACTATTGGTGTAAGAAGGCATTTTGATGGGGACAATGCATATATGGAGGCACGGTGATGGGAACACCTGATGTAAGGCGGCACTGTGATGAGGACACCTAATGTAAGGGGGTTCTCTTATGGGGACACCTGGTGCAAGGGGCACTCTGATGGGGACAACTGATGTAAGGGGGAACTCTGTTGGGGACACCTGATGTAAGGGGGCACTGTGAAGAAGACACCTAAACTAAGGGGGTTCTCTGATGTGGACAACTGATGTAAGGGGGCACTCTGATGGGGACAACTGATGTAAGGGGGTTTTCTCATGGGAACACCTGATGTAAGGGAGAGCTCTGTTGGGGACACCTGATATAGGGGGGCACTATGATGAAGACACCTAAAGTAAGGGGTTCTCTGATGGGGACAACTGATGTAAGGGGGCACTCTGATGGGGACAACTGATGTAAGGGGGTTTTCTCATGGGAACACCTGATGTAAGGGGGTTCTCTGATGGGGACACCTGATGTAAGGGGGTTCTCTTATGGGGACACCTGATGTAAGGGGGAGCTCTGTTGGGGACACCTGATATAGGGGGGCACTATGATGAAGACACCTAAAGTAAGGGGTTCTCTGATGGGGACAACTGATGTAAGGGGGTTTTCTCATGGGGACACCTGATGTAAAGGGGCACTCTGATGGGTAAAACTGATGTAAGAGGGCTCTCTGATGGGGACACCTGATGCAAGGGGCACTCTGATGGAGACAACTGATGTAAGGGGGAGTTCTGTTGGGAACACCTGATGTACAGAGGTCTCTGAGGGGGACCCTGATATACAGGGGGACTGTTATGGGAGTGCTGATGTAAATGGGGACTCTTATGAGTACCCCTGATTTAAAGATGGTCTCTGATGAGGACACATGGTGTTGACATTGTGCCCCTTGATCAGACAGGCTAGATCCTGCCCTAGGACCCCAGGCTAACCACTAAGCCACTGTACTGTCCCCTATTCTCACTCTTTCCTAAGTTTAATAAACATTGCTTCACACATATTTCAGGCAATCACAAGAACACATTTTGAAAATTTGAAACAAGAAAAGAATCATCATCTTGGACTATGAGGTCCTTGCCCATGTCATCCATCAAACCCACAGACACCAATCACCACTACATGAAACATGTTAGTCTTTACCTTCAAGGCTATCCATGTAAGCTTTGGAAAGAAGATTATAAAAGAATTAGTCGGAAAAGTGGAAACAATCATGCAATCCATTCATCTATAATTATTTGAAGACATAATAAAAATAAAAAGCACAACACACGGGAAGCTTGGTCTGCTATTCCAAGATGCAGAGGACTTCCAACAATCCATCGCTGACCCTATCGTAATTAAGAACCGCGGTTTAATACGCCCGGCCCCCTGACAGCGGCTTCCTATTATGGGCAATCGTTTGGCTGATCTCTGGACTGCCATAGACGCGAGGCGGCCTGTTGGCTTTGATGTTTAATAATTCCAGCCTGTCGTTTTCTGCTTGATTGCTGTTTATGGCGTCCATAAAACTTTAATGTCCGATCCCATTTAGCAATTTTTATTGAATATGCAACAAAGCAAAGTGGGCCTTCGACACATTGTATGCGGATGTTCCTCCAAATTAATTTTATCTCATCGAAGGAAGGAAAAGAAAACGTCAGCGATGCTAACACGACTGTCGTCAAAGGGAACCTGTCACTATGGTAGTTTCTGTAAAGCTGATATACCAAATATATTATAAATGTAAAAAAAAATTATATTAACCCAACCCCCCCCCCCAAAAAAAACCCCAAACAAATATAAAGATGCCCAAAGCATTAGTTTTTCTGTCCATCCAGTTCTGAGATTGGCACAGCTGTGCCACACAGCACATCCCAACCTGGCAGGGTACGTGTGTTGGTTCTTCATTTAAGGGGGGAACACAGGCCAGTGATGGGGCATCACATCACCTTCTTGCTGCTTGTCAAAAGCCTCTGAAAAGTGATCCCATGCATATCACTTTTCAGAGGTATGGTGGTTTAGATGCAAGTCTACACTTAGCCTAAGACAGAGATATAAAGGCAGCAAGAGAGAGGAAATGATAGACAGGAAGGGGGGGGGGGGGGAGAGAGAGAGAGAGAGAGAGAGAGAGAAACAAGACAGGCAGAGAGAGAAAAGGAAGGTAGAGGTAAAAAGCAAGATAGATAGATAGTAGATAAATCCAGATAGACAACTATAGAGATAGAGAGATCCAGGTTCCATGTAGATATATAGATAGCTCTAGAGCAGTGGTGGGCAACCTTTTTTTTCAACTGAGCCAAATCTCGCCAAAACCACGATTGAAATTTATTTTGAGAGCCACATTTAAGACTGAAAATACATAGGATGGTACACTGTTTTTAGTTTCAATAAGTTTTTATAGTAATTCATCCCCCATATAGTAATTCATCCCCCCATATAGTAATTCATCCCCCATATAGTAATTCATCCCCCCATATAGTAATTCATCCCCCCATATTAATTCATCCCTCATATAGTAGTAGTAAGTAAGTAGCAAGTAGTAAACCAAGTCCCCCCTGTGTCAATTCACTTACCTTTGCTCCGCGCGTTCTTCTCGCCGTGTTCCCGCGCCGTTCCGGTCTTCAGGGCGGACTGTGAGAGGAGCCTAGCTCCTCTCACGTTCGTCACGCTGCCCCGCCTACACACATCCTGACAGCCAATCACTGGCTATCAGGATGTGAGTGGCAGCGAGACTGGCCAATCATTGCATTTGAGCGCGCTGCCCTGACTGGTTTTTTTTTGGAGCACGCTCCGCGGGCCGGATTAAAAGGTCCGCCGGGCCGTAGTTTGCCCATTGCTGGGCTAGCTGCAGAGTCCTGACTTTTGGGGCGGCCGCCCGAGAGGAGGGAGGGGAGCTGGCGCCCGGCACACAGAAGAGCCGCATTAAAGTGTGTAAAGAGCCGCATGTGGCTCGCGAGCCGCGGCTTGCCGACCACTGCTCTAGAGCACTGGTGGTCATCTTTCTTGATATGGGGGGGGGGGGGCTAAGGTGTGGCCTCCAACATAACAAAAAGGTCACACATAAAGCTAGGTGATATTCATTGTCGGAAAATGCGGACATGATACAAGAGATGGTCAGAGACTGCAGACATGATACAAGAGATGGTCAGAGACTGCAGACATGATACAAGAGACGGTTAGAGACTGCAAACATGATACAGGAGATGGTCAGAGACTGCAGACATGATACAAGAGATGGTCAGAGACTGCAGACATGATACAAGAGATGGTCAGAGACTGCGGACATGATACAAGAGATGGTCAGAGACTGCGGACATGATACAAGAGATGGTCAGAGACTGCAGACATGATACAAGAGATGGTCAGAGACTGCAGACATGATACAAGAGATGGTCAGAGACTGCAGACATACTACAAGAGATGGTCAGAGACTGCAGACATACTATATGAGATGATCAGAGACTGCAGACATGATACAAGAGATGGTCAGAGACTGCAGACATGATACAAGAGATGGTCAGAGACTGCAGACATAATACATGAGATGATCAGAGACTGCAGACATGATACAAGAGATGGTCAGAGACTGCAGACATGATACAAGAGATGGTCAAAGACTGCACACATGATACAGGAGATAGAGAATAAAGAGGTGGCGCACACACCTAGTGCATTATCCAAGGTTTATTGAAAGGAGTGAAAAATAAAAACACTCACAGATGAAGCATGTACAGTCATGGCCGAAATTGTTGGCACCCTTGATATTTCTCCAGGAAATCATGTATTTCTCACGAAACGTATTGCATTAACACATGTTTTGCTATACACATGTTTATTCCCTTTGTGTGTATTGGGACAAAACAAAAAAAGGGAGGAAAGAAAGCAAATTCGACATAATGTCACACAAACCTCCAAAAATGGGCTGGACAAAAGTATTGGCACCCTTTCACAACTGCGGATAAATAAGAATGTTACAAGCATGTGATGCTCCTGTAAACTCACCTGGGGCAAGTAACAGGTGTGGGCAATATAGAAATCACACCTGAAAGCAGATAAAAAGGAGAGACGTTCACTTAACCTTTGCATTGTGTGTCTGTCTGTGCCACACTAAGCATGGACAACAGAAAGAGGAGACGAGAACTGTCTGAGGACCTGAGAACCAAAATTGTGGCAAAATATCAACAATCTCAAGGTTACAAGTCCATCTCCAGAGAACTAGATTTGCCTTTGTCCACAGTGCGCAACATTATCAAGAAGTTTGCAACCCATGGCACTGTAGCTAATCTCCCTGGTCGTGGACGGATGAGGAAAATTGATGAAAGATTGCAACGCAGAATAGTCCGGATGGTGGATAAGCAGCCCCAAACATGTTCCAAAGACATTCAAGCTGTCCTGCAGGCTCAGGGAGCATCAGTGTCAGCGCGAACTATCCGTCGACATTTAAATGAAATGAAACGCTATGGCAGGAGACCCAGGAGGACCCCACTGCTGACACAGAGACATAAAAAAGCAAGACTACAGTTTGCCAAAATGTACTTGAGTAAGCCAAAAGCCTTCTGGGAAAACGTCTTGTGGACAGATGAGACCAAGATAGAGCTTTTCGGTAAAGCACATCATTCTACTGTTTACCGAAAACGGAATGAGGCCTACAAAGAACAAAACACAGTACCTACGGTAAAATATGGTGGAGGTTCAATGATGTTTTGGGGTTGTTTTGCTGCCTCTGGCACTGGGTGCCTTGACTGTGTGCAAGGCATCATGAAATCTGAGGATTACCAAAGGATTTTGGGTCGCACTGTAGGGCCCAGTGTCAGAAAGCTGGGTTTGCGTCCAAGATCCTGGGTCTTCCAGCAGGACAATGACCCCAAACATACGTCAAAAAGCACTCAGAAATGGATGGCAAAGAAGCGCTGGAGAGTTCTGAAGTGGCCAGCAATGAGCCCAGATCTAAATCCCATTGAACACCTGTGGAGAGATCTTAAAATTGCTGTTGGGAAAAGGTGTCCTTCCAATAAGAGAGACCTGGAGCTGTTTGCAAAGGAAGAGTGGTCCAAAATTCCGGGTGAGAGGTGTCAGAAGCTTATTGATGGTTATAGGAAGCGACTGATTTCAGTTATGTTTTCCAAAGGGTGTGCAACCAAATATTAAGTTAAGGGTGCCAATACTTTTGTCCAGCCCATTTTTGGGGTTTTGTGTGACATTATGTCATATTTGCTTTTCTGCCTCTGTTTTATATTTGTTCCAATACATACAAAGGGAATAAACATGTGTATAGCAAAACATGTGTTAATGCAATACCTTTTTTGTGTGAAATACTTGATTTTCAGGAAAAATATCAAGGGTGCCAACAATTTCGGCCATGACTGTATCTTAAAAGCATTTGCATAATGACGATGGCCACAACGGCAAGCAAGGTGTTCCAACTTGATCACCAGCAAGGCTCCCATCATCCATCCACTACACATCTGCATCAGAGGCTGGTCAGTAGCTTTGAGGAAAGGGATTCGTCCCCGAAACGCGTCAGCATTTGATAGCACTGACAGTTGGAACACCTTGCTTGCCATTGTAGCCATCGTCATAATGCAAATGCTTTTTAGATACATGCTTCGTCTGTGAGTGTTTTTATTTTTCACTCCTTTCAATAAACCTTGGATAATGCTCTAGGTGTGTGCGCACCTGTTTATTCTTTATCTAGTGGCTGATCTCCCCATCTGAGGAGGGCTTCACCCCTGAAGCATGACTACTGCACCATAGATAGGCTTGTCCACTCCTACTTCCACCATTGCCTATCCATACCACTCCAAACCCCCCCTTTAACCAAATAAACTTTACAAAAACATGACACCATTTTGGAGTAAATGGCCAACATGGCCTTTTATTAGCAACTTCACATTTTAACATACATCAACCGTTCCTTAACGGAAACCAAAGAATTGTTGTTGGTCTTCAAAGGCACCCACAAACGATCCAAAATGCACCTGCGGACAACCCTATACACTAGGCCTCCAGCCGCAACCAACCAGCTCGGAGACAACCATACCGTCCGCAGTGCAGCACCACCACCTTCCAGTTAAACCTTGGTTAACTGGGAATATCCACCGGGCCCCCCATACCACGGATGGGGTCCCACACCATTGTTTTCCTTCCAAGATGAGAACCACCTCCAAAGACCAACAACCGCCCACGAACCAACATAAAACCCACCTCTCCAACCAGTGTCACCTTTTTTTTTTTTTTTTTTTTTTTTTCGAGTTTCCTGCGCACCTGCCCCCGGACAAGACCCTATACCCAACCTAACAGGGAGGGCGGGAGGGAATGTCTGTTCCTTGCACCCATCCAGCTGCACTGACGCCCCTTCCGCAGCAACCCCCACCCTACGGTGCCACAGACACCTCCTACACTCCACATCTGCCAATCCCGTAATTCCCAATCCATTCCCCACCCCTTGGAGCTAAATGTTTAACCCTTTCCGTTCCCTACCACTCTGGGCCTAGTCATGTATGCCCTGCGCTATTTCCATTCTTCCCTATTCGCTACGGGCATTTCTTTTCCTTTGGTTGTCGCTGTCCTGGTTCCCTTGGCTTCCCTTTTGGCTGTGCATTGGAGAGTACATACGATATCCGGTAGGATACAAGAGATGGTCAGAGACTGCAGACATTATACAAGAGATGGTCAGAGACTGCGGACATGATACAAGAGATGGTCAGAGACTGCAGACATGATACAAGAGATGATCAGAGACTGCGGACATGATACAGGAGATGGTCAGAGACTGCAGACATGATACAGGAGATGGTCAGAGACTGCGGACATGATACAGGAGATGGTCAGAGACTGCAGACATGATACAGGAGATGGTCAGAGACTGAAGACATTATACAGGAGATGGTCAGAGACTGCAGACATGATACAAGAGATGGTCAGAGACTGCAGACATTATACAGGAGATGGTCAGAGACTGAAGACATTATACAGGAGATGGTCAGAGACTGAAGACATTATACAGGAGATGGTCAGAGACTGCAGACATGATACAAGAGATGGTCAGAGACTGCAGACATGATACAAGAGATGGTAAGAGACTGCAGACATGATACAAGAGATGGTCAGAGATTTCAGAGAGAGAGAGAGAGAGGGGGGGAGAGAGGGGGGTAGGGGGACAGAAAGGGGGGAGAGAAAGGGAGAGATGGCGAGAGGGGGGAGGGGGGAGAGAGGGAAAGAGAGAGAGAGAGGAGGGAGTGGGGGAGAGAGGGGATAGAGAGAGAGAGAGGGAGGGAGAGAGAGAGAGAGAGAGGGAGAGGGGGAAGAGGGAGGGAGGGGGGAAGGGGGAGAGAGGGGGGAGGGGGAGGAGAGAGAGAGGGGGGGAGAGGGGGGGAGGGGGGAGGAGAGAAAGAGGGGGGAGAGGGGAGGGAGAGAGAGGGGGAGAGAGGAGGGAGAGAGAGAGGGGGGAGAGGGGAGGGAGAGAGAGGGGGGAGAGAGAGAGGGGGAAGAGGGGAGGGAGAGGGAGGGGGAGAGAGAGGGGGGAGAGGGGAGGGAAAGGGAGAGAGATTTGTTCATCCAACAAATGGCTGGAAAGTAACTTATCATTTCTCTGATTAGCTGCATTTAGTCTTTTCATGTAAAGTCTAAAAATAATTTCATTAAAAAGAATGTATAAAAAGCAGATGACATAATATTCGTCTCTCGTCTGAGTAAGCTTCGATTGGATTGATATTTTTAGCGCTCAGCCCATTAAACTCCTCTCTCATTTTACCTTGAAGAGTCTGCCAGGCCAAAGACCGCAATTCCCTTTTCATTGATGCCAATTACAAACACCCCGCGGACCGCATTCCCTTCTGTTTTGAATTCATCCGAACGGCGGCTTTATAAATAGGAATCAGTTCATTTCACTTCCAGCTAAGTCGGTCTGTTCTGCTAATTTAGTCGTCTCTTTTCAACGGGAGTAGACTGAAACAAAGAGCTAAAAGTGGATCGCAAACACGGCGCGTCCGCCATGGCTTATTGTCACGGCTCAGCGAATCATTTCCGATAAGCGCGGCGTCTACGTATTTATTTTTACCCCCAGTGTGTCTGTGACGATGAAAGTAGATTTGAAATAAAAGACAATGAATGTGGATGGGGACTCATTATTTTTGGAGTAAGATGTCCTACAAGAAAGGCTCGTTTCTTGTGTTTTAAACAGCATGGAAAATATTTTCGGCTTTATTATCATTTTATATCCATGTGGCTTTAAAGCTACGACTTCATTGTATATACTGAACATGTTTCTCTTTTATTCATTTTAAAGTATATACCTGATATGTCATTAATATACAGCAGTGTAAAAAAGAGCATGGGCTCCATATCTTATCATTAAAAAGCAATCTTTGAACTCCTGCCAAATGACTGTGACTAGGCTTAGATGTGTCTTCAGTCTGCTGCAGGCAGGGAGAAAAATTTCCTTAGTCTCCGTCAGGGAACAGATTGCAATATTGTGACCAGGGGCAGACTGACAACTCATGGGGCCCCCGGGCAATAGGGGATCATGGGGCCCCTGTGTCCTTGCCCAAACTCAAAAAAGTCTATGAAAAAGGCACCAGGGGCATCTTATGAGGCCCCCTACTGACCCCGGGCCCTCGGCAGTGCCCGAGTTTCCAAATGGTCAGTCCGCCTCTGATTGTGACTTTGTAGCATGTCTCAGGGTCAGAGAGAATTGCACAGGAACCACGACAAAGCAGCAAGTTGACCTAAATGTAGCTCCTCCATACTTTATGCCCACCTTCCTTTTAGTGCCCCCCGATTGAAGGCTCACACCTATGCGTGTTGGGAATAAATGCAAAATGGAGCGCTTCATCATCATGAAGAGAAACGCGTTGCCCCCTTAGGGCTCATTTAAAAACTTCTACCTATTAACATTCCTCTTTAATTCCATGTTCTTATTGGATGGCCCTAGGCAATGAACCAGTTCCACTTTCCAGCAATATTATACCCTGCTCAAATAAAACAGTTTGCAAGGAAAAGCCTGTTTAGCACCGAATTTACACCGGGACCAGAAATAATATTATTCTTTTTATTATTGTACGTCGGCAAATGCCAAATTACCTGTTTGTACTTTCTGTAGCAGCGTTGAATGACGGCGGCAGCCACGTCCTGTTGTTCTCTCAATGGACGACCCTGGGTGGTGGAAGAAAGGATCAGAGTAAGTGCAGATAGGGATTCTTCTGAAGGACCTGCTGAAGTATCCCTATCACAAGCAGGGGGTGATGAGGAAAAGGGTTCCTTTGAAATAACAAAATGGCTACTTTTGTTACTGGGATCTGTATTCTCCAAAATGAGGGGTACTGGAAAGTGGGTAGGGGTGGAACCAAGTGATGGTGCTCGGAGGTGGGTAGGGGTGGAACCAAGTGATGGTGCTCAGAGGTGGGTAGGGGTGGAACCAAGTGATGGTGCTCGGAGGTGGGTAGGGGTGGAACCAAGTGATGGTGCTCAGAGGTGGGTAGGGGTGGAACCAAGTGATGGTGCTCGGAGGTGGGTAGGGGTGGAACCAAGTGATGGTGCTCGGAGGTGGGTAGGGGTGGAACCAAGTGATGGTGCTTGGAGGTGGGTAGGGATGGAACCAAGTGATGGTGCTCGGAGGTGGGTAGGGGGCCCAGTGACTCAGAAGCGGGGAGTTCCTGTACATATTTTTTCAGAAATAAAAGCCCTGGTTAACTATATCTTGTTTATTAGTTTGTTCAGGTAAATTAAAAGGTATGTGTACCCCCTCCAAATGACTGAATTCAAGTTTTTCCACTGAAGGGTACTATTGATGCATTTTAACCAATTATGTGCTTTGTTACCTTGTGGCAACAGTTTGGGGAAATGACTGTTCCTCTGTGTGCAAAGCCATGATTTGATCAATTTGGTTTTGCAGAACCTGAGAGTCCTACACAGAGCCCCGAACTCAACCCTACTGGACCCGTTTGGGATGACTTGGAATTCCAAGTGCAAGCCAGTTCTTCTTGTCCAACATAAGTACCTGACCTTACAAATGCTCTTTTGTCTGAATGGGCATCAATTCTCACAGACACGGTCTAAAATCTTGTAGAATTTTTAGTGAGTTTATCCGATTATGGAGACTGGAGGGGCCAAATAATTCCAAAGCTGCCAGTTAGTCTACATATAATTGGAACGGGGTAAACTCCAGGTTTGTGTTAGCAGGACTTGTTAAATACTTGGCCAGCTTCATTCAATGAATTAGTCAGAAGAAACAGAAATGGACTTTAGAGGGCACAAAAACTAGGTACAAGTATAAATAAACAACCCCAAAACCCCCTCTTTTATTCATTCAATGAATGTTCTTTAGCAGTTTTCAATATCAACACCCATGATCTCACGCCAGGTTCTGCTTAACAGTTCTTAGAAGATGTCCATGAAGAGGACATCAGATCATGAACTTCCTAGCTGGAACTTGAAAATCTTGTGATGGTCCTCATGTCTACTGGTATTTACAGACTACTGCAGCAAACAACCTGATCTTGAGAGAACTAATGATTGGAAGTGCTGGAGATTTTGGAATGATTGCTTTTGTTACCCCAGGAACGGACAGCGCCATAGTTGATGGCTCAGGACCCCTACTCCCTCCTTCATATACTTAAAGCTTGGGCTGTGTGTGTTTGTGTCACGATCTGTTAATAAAAAAAATCTTCAAACAACTGGGTCAGGTCAAATATCCTTCTAATATCTATTTCTAATATTGACATGACTTTAAAGAAAACAGTTCAATAAATATTAGTCCACAGGACTGACGTGAAAAAGGTTCAAGGCCCAGAGCTATGGTATTAAAACACGGCAGTTTTGGCGCACCTTGTATTTTCGGAACACGGTCTGGACAAGTTTAGCAGCTTCATAGAGTTCTCTCTGTTCGTGATCCGAGAGGGTCAGCTGGGCAAATTCATTCTCAACCTTCTCATTGGTGGATGCGCTCAGGAATTCCGACCAATCGGCAGCAGTTGGCAGACTGGGTTTCTCAAAGGTGGTTTCACTCACAGGGGAGCAGGCAGGGCTTAAGCTGGTGTTCGAAGAAGGTGTCAGCGGTTCGCTGTAGAGCGACCTGTGTAGAACAAAATCATTCTTTGTAAATATTTTAAAGTTCTGCTAAACCCCAAACTTTTTTCTTCTTGGGCAAAGTTGGGAATAGTTAGCAGCCAGGGGCGGACTGACAACTCATGGGGCCTCCGGGCTATTGGGGATCATGGGGCCCCTGTGTCCTTGCCCACACTCAAAACACACCCAAAAAAGCCTATAAAAAGGTACAGGGGCATTTTACGGGGCCCCCTGCTGACCCCGGGCCCTCGGGCAGTGCTCGAGTGCTCGAATGGTCAGTCTGCCCCTGTTAGCAGCCCTGTCAAATCTGTCAGGTTTGTTGTCTGAGTCCCCTGGGGGGGGGGGTTCTCTTTGTTTGTCCTACTAACCATTGTCACCAGAACTGAAAATGAGGGAATAGGAAAAGGAAGAGGAAACTCTTCCACTGGGGACACTTGTTGAGATGACAACCATCTAGGATGGTCTTCCCTTTACTGTGGATGGATTTTATCTCACTTCCTGTGGTAGCATTGCTAGTTACATTTAACTTTCTCGTAACCACATCTTAAGGCGGAGTTCCACCTAGAAAAAAAAAAGTCAGCAGCTACAAAAATTGTAGCTGCTGACTTTTAAAATACAGCCACTTACCTGTCCCTTGGTCCAGCTTTGTCCTCACCATGTCTGGTTTCACCAGCCGTCTTCTCTCCCTGGGGCCGGCATCTTCAGTGTGGGCACCCGGCTGTGACAGCTTGCGGCTTCACAGCCGGGTGCCCACTGCGTATGCGCGAGAAGCGATGCGCTCCTGAATGTCCCCGTAGTCTTCTGGGACCTGTCACGTTTCCTAGAAGATTACGGGGAGGGAGGGTAGGAGGACAACTTCCCCTTCCAATCTTCTAGGCCAGGGGTGTCAAACTGGTGGCCCTCCAGCTGTTGCAAAACTACAAGTCCCATCATGCCTCTGCCTTTGGGAGTCATGCTTGTAACTGTCAATCTTGCAATGCCTCATGGGACTTGTAGTTTGGCAACAGCTGGAGCGCCGCCAGTTTGACACCCGTGGCCTAGGCGATCGCAGCGGAAGTGGGAGCAGGTACCTGTCAAATTGGGGTACCCGCACCCCAATGGTGCAATCCTTAATGGGGAGCAGGGGACCAAGGCTTAAAGCAGAACTTCCCCTTTTGGGCGGAGCTCCACTTTAAAGTGGAACTTTCGGCATAGAAATGCTAAGAGATACATACTTTGCATGTCTCTTCTGCTAAGAAAAACCCTTCTTATCTGCTACCATTTTTTTTCTGGGTAAACTCCAGGCCAATTTCCAACATCTGTAAGATCTAATGGATGGAACCAGGACAATGGACAATGGAACCCCTACATGCATACCCAGTGGGATCCAGTTACCCCCAGCCACAGATCAATACTAAACTTGCTTTAGAATACAGGGTTCGCAGAGAACCAGGGTGCACTAACCCATGGCAACCAATCACAAATTCACTTTCATTGGCACAGAATCAGTAGTTTACTGAAGCTGACCAGTGGCTATCTCTGAAAATCTACAATTTGGCTATTTACTCACCGTATCTGTGCAGCACTGGGTAAGTGATCAACATCAGCGAGGTAACTGGCCAGCCAGCTCATGGTAGTACTAAAAGCAGCAGGGTCTGCCCTCTCCACCAATGGGGACTCCATGGGTACAAAATTCTCCCGCTTGATGCGGTCAGGAGTTGCTTCAATGATCTGTTCTGCCAAATTCATCATGTTGACCTGGGTGAGAGAAAGACAAAGTAGAACCAAGCATGGGCAGTGTGGAAAAAAGCTTTTTTTTGGGCAGCGTCCAGGTGCCTCTAACTAGGAGGTACATATGAGCAATTCTGAATTTTAGCTTTTGTCTTTGGCTCCTCCTCAGCTCTATAACAGACAGAAAAAAAACCCACCAGCCAATGGTTGTCTGCTTACAAGGTCTAAGTGACCTTAACTGTAGCCCATGATATCATCAAAGGACCGCACATAGTAGTCAGCATACGTAATGCTATAGAACAGCGGTCTCCAAACTCTGTGGTCCTTTCTTAGCTTTTATCTGGCCCTTGGGGCACTTTATTTCCACTGGTACCAACAGTGGGGCATATTTCCTGCTACTGACACCAATGATGGGGCACTATTCCTACCACTAATACCAATGATGGAGCACTATTTCTCCCACTGACACCAATGATGGAGCACTATTTCTCCCACTGATACCAATGATGGGGCACTATTTCTCCCACTGACACCAATGATGGAGCACTATTTCTCCCACTGACACCAATGATGAGGCACTATTCCTCCCACTGATACCAATGATGGGACACTATTCCTCCCACTGATACCAATGATGGGGCACTATTCCTCCCACTGATACCGATGGGGCACTATTCCTCTCACTGATACCAATGATGGAGCACTATTCCTCCCACTGATACCAATGATGGGGCACTATTCCTCCCACTGATACCAATGATGGGGCACTATTCCTCCCACTGATACCAATAATGGAGCACTATTCCTCTCACTGATATAAATGATGGGACACTATTCCTCCCACTGACACCAATAATGGGGCACTATTCCTCCCAGTGACACCAATGATGGGGCACTATTCCTCCCACTGATACCAATGATGAGAGACTATTCCTCCCACTGATAATAATGATGGGCACTATTCCTCCCACCGACACCAATGATGGGGCACTATTCCTCCCACTGACACCAATGATGGGGCACTATTCCTCCCACTGATACCAATGATGGGGCACTATTTCTACTACTGATACCAATTATGGGGCACAATTCTTCTCAGTAACACCAATGATGGGGCACTGTTACATCTCCTACTGACCACAGGCGCTTTGTATCTGATCTCCAAGTCTGAGGCATTATTTACCCTCACTGATGCCAGTCCAGGGACATTTTCTACTCCTACTGGCCACAGTCAACAGGCCCTTTGTTTTTAAAGTTTGGTGCGTGTACTTGGAAATCTGCTGCAGACTGTCTAACTGCAGCCAACGCCACCATCCAAGGGCCCCGCTTAGTATTCAGTAAATGTAATGCTACAAAAGATTGTGAGAGACAGTGAACAGGTGTTTCAAGTCTTTCTTGAGGCCCATGCATTGAAGGCAATACTTCCCTCCATGTTAGCCATCGCTACTATGGTGAACCCAGGGGCGGACTGACAACTCATAGGGCCCCTGGGCAATAGGGGATCATGGGGCCCCTGTGTCCTTGCCCAAACTCAAAAAAGCCTATGAAAAAGGTACCAGGGGCATCTCACAGGGCCCCCTACTGACCCCGGGCCCTTGGGCACTGCCCGAGTTTCCAAATGGTCAGTCCGCCCCTGGGTGTACCCTAAGGAACTATAAAAGGCAGCTAAAAAGTAGCACCCATCCGGCATTTTTGGAATCTCCATCTTCTGTTTGATGTCTCCAAGGCCTGAATTCAGGGCAGGTATACATCCTCTTGATGTGAGTGGCAGCAGCTTACCTACTGTATCTTGTTAGAGTTATGAAGTATCACTATGAATGGAGCTGGCATACAGAGCACATTCATCACTGCAGCTTGGCCGCTGTCTCAGGGGGTTCCGGAGATAATGAACTCCGGCGATCAATCTCCAGACGCTTGAACGAGGATGCTGCCAGTTTCAGAGGAATTTACTGCAAGGGCTGATCAAGCCGTGACAACCGCGAGCTCGACCTCTACTGGGCTCTACATGCCGAATGGCAACACCACAAGACCAAGAAATGTCGGAAAAGAATGTCAAGGCAAGAAATAGGAATAAAAAAAAAAAAGGCACAGTACTGCAATGAAGGACTAGTTCAATTAACACTTCTGCACATTTTTAAATAAAACAGCCGCCCTGTGATGACAGAGGATGCATAGTTTCCATGCTGATCCAGCCAACTTTCAAGGAAAGCCAAAGAAAGAACTACAGGGCTGGGACAAGGGATGGGCAGAGGGGACGGCTGCCCTGTGCGCAGCAGTTTATTGCAGGGCAGGGGGTGCCATGTAGTGAGCTCATTATGATACAAGGCTGACAGGAGTAGTGACAGTGGCATCATTACTGTCAGCCTAGTTCTGGAAGTGGCCAGGGAAGAGCAGGGAGGAGGTGCAGGTTGTGCTCTCCCTCTTCTTCTTGCCAGAGCCAGAGAAGAGCAGGAAGGAGGTGCAGGTTGTGCTCTCCCTCTTCTTCTTCTGCCAGAGCCAGAGAAGAGCAGGGAGGAGGCGCAGGTTGTGCTCTCCCTCTTCCTGCCAGAGCCAGAGAAGAGCAGGGAGGAGGCGCAGGTTGTGATCTTGCTCTTCTTCTTCCTGCCAGAGCCAGAGAAGAGCAGAGAGGAGGCGCAGGTTGTGCTCTCCCTCCTCTTCTTCCTGCCAGAGCCAGAGAAGAGCAGGGAGGAGGCGCAGGTTGTGCTCTCCCTCTTCTTCTTCCTGCCAGAGCCAGAGAAGAGCAGGGAGGAGGCACAGGTTGTGTTCTCCATCTTCTTCTTCTTGCCAGAGAAGAGAAGGAAGGAGGCGCAGGTTGTGCTCTCCCTCTTCTTCTTCTTGCCAGAGCCCAAGAACAGCAGGGAGGAGGTGCAGGTTGTGCTCTCCCTCTTCTTCTTCTTACTGCCAGAGCAGCACTCCTGTATTAAGAAGCCAGCATCTGTGTGTATCGGAGTACGGGATGGAATGGAAGGAAAAAAAAGGGTGAGAGAACAGAACCTGCACCTCCTGCCTGCTCTCACCTGGCGGCTTGCAGCACTGGGCTGATAGGAGTTGTGATGCTGCTGTCACTAAAAGGGGGGGGATGCAGTTAGGCATCTTTGCCATGGGCGCTGGATGACCTTGTCCCAGCACTGCTTCTGGTCTGGAGACTTGTCCTGGGCCACTGGCTCAATGCTTTGAAGCCACTGGATGAGAATGACAGATAACTAGCATTCT
Organism: Staurois parvus; assembly: GCF_062004578.1. Lineage (NCBI taxonomy): Eukaryota > Metazoa > Chordata > Amphibia > Anura > Ranidae > Staurois > Staurois parvus. The sequence goes on from NW_028319427.1 coordinate 293,513, forward strand.
CAAAGCAAGAGCATGGTTGGGTGCACCGTGGTGCGGCAGAAGAAAACACTCAGATTCCCAATGTAGAGAGACAGGACTATATTGTACTTAAAGTTCGGCAATATATAACAGGCCCAGTGGGAAGGCAACACAACCTGGAGAACTCAGAGCAGAGAACAGCGATGTCTCAGTAGAATTATGCCTCAGTTGTACCGACAGCATCTGTCTCAAGTTAGAATGCAGCCTGGCCGGTCTGTACTTAAGTGGGAAGGCTTCCAGAAAGATGGCCTGTCCCTGCACTTTTCCTACTCCTCCAGAACCTCTCCCTGACGCTAGGCACTTTCTCTTCCAGACGGGTAACCTGTCCCTACTCTATACACACACAAACTGGGTGCCAAACTCAGGAGCCAGGGTCTTAAATAGTCACTGCCTGACCCAAGATGCCCACCCAAGTCACATGGAGTGCCAGCATCCAATTGGATGTTGCCTTTCTGTGACCAAGGAAACCATAGAGGAACTAGGTTCCTCTCGAATTCCTCCTCCACTTGCATTTCCACTACGGCTGAGCGCCACCTGCAGAGGAGAAAACAGACTGCACCTGCCTACAAGTGATAAGAAGTAGCAACCTCTCTCAGGACAGATTTCCAATCAATTGTATACTAGACCGACACTTTAAAAAGAAGTCATCAGTACATATAATTTCTAGGAGTATATCCTAGGATTTAAGGGACACTTTTAGACGGTCTGTAACCCTTTCATGCCCACAGCTAATTGAAGCCCGGGTCAAATTTAACATTTTTAGATCACCTTGGTTAACCAGTAATTTGCTTACCTTAATCATTTTTATGTATATTTTTAAAAATGTATTTGTTTTTAATACTGTAATTGTATCTGGCAATTAGGGTATTAAATAGAAATTCACTGCCATATGCCAAATACAGTACGTAGTCTTACCTGTAGGTCATCCATATGTTGCAAGCAGTCTTCGTTCTCCATGTTCTCCCTGTAGGCTAGGAGGTCAGCGTCTACCATTTCTCGCTCTGACATCATCAAAACGTTCATCTGCTCGCTCCGACGCAGCCTATGGCTCATAGTGTCCTTCCCGTGCCCTGTGACCTTTGCACTTCCCGTTACCTGTGCCGCAGAAACCCCCAGGTACAGGTCTTTGGGGTTCCACTTTGGAGCTCTGTAGACAGAGGCATCTGCGGTGCGCTGCGGCAGTTCCCTGGCGAAATGGCGCATTTCCTCACTGTGAGCGGTGTCTAACAAAGGCTGCTTGGTTCCGGAGCTCTGCTTTCTGGAAGATGGCTGCTCCAGGCTCAGAGCTGTCGCAATCATCTTCTCCTGTCGGGCCTGAAAATACTCAGGGTTTAATTTGTGTTTTTTAGCAGCAGGGTAATCTTTTGGGTTCTCACTACTGTAGTAGTTGGAGGGCTCGGACCTTGGTCTTCTTAATTCTGTAAGATATGATATAGTAATAAAAACACGTGATACGGATAGCAAAGGGAGCAATGTAGTCAACATTTAGGCCATAAACACAGTTTCTTGGCCACCATGACATTCCTTGCCTTTATTTACTACCTGTGTATTACATTCTGTACAGAGCGAGCCTTAAAATATAACCAAACCCAAGAAAAAAAATATTTTTCAGCTTACTGGTTTTTTAGATGTGGTGGCTGCATTTGTTTTCTTTTTTCAAGCTAAGAACATTTTGACAAGTGCAGAAAATACCTCTTCATCTTGCTAGAAATGCAAACACTGCCATCCCTGGGTCCTAAGTAGGTCAACTGGTCTGTATCTGAATTGCACGGCAACATTTGTTTATTGATTATGGAATATTGATGTATGGTCTGTCTATCTATCTATCTATCTATCACAGAGCTGGCCCCCCCCCCATCCTCTAGGCTTGCTGCCTGCCACCCCCCACCCCTCAGCAGGCCCTCACTCTTCTGTCCCGTCCATGCTGGGACTTCTAGTCCTCCGTATCCCTGACACAGGCAGCCCTAAGCAGCCCCTCACCCTCCTGTCGCCTGCAGTCTGGCCCCCTGCTGAGGGAATCCACAAACAGGCCCCCACCCCCGTCCCTTCCCCCTCCTGCACATCTTCCATGCCGGACAGGGACAAAGGCCTTGTTCCCTGGGTGGTTCAGAGACCTGGGGGACAGGGCCCATTGCCATGGTAACCCGACAGGAAGTCTCGGGTTACCACTGCAGCAGCACGGCGCCCAGCTCTGTACTTAAGAGAGAGCAGGGCAACCCCCCTGGTGTTCTCTTGACTGCGTGTGTGAGAGAAAGCTGTGCTGCAGTGCCAGTTTCTCTCATATGACCATCCTCCGGCCCCCTTCTCCTCTGCCTGCCTGACCTGACTGCCCGTCTGCTTCTGGATCCTTCTCCTGTGGGGGGTGAACTCTCTGCTGCCTGGAATCCCTTCCCTGCCTGGATTTAACCTCTTGTTCCCTGTGAGCCTGCGGGCTGGACACCTTCTCTGCCTGGATTTAACTCTTTGTTGCCCATGAGCCAGACGGACTTAACCCTTCCCTGCATGGAGCTGCCTGTGTGAATTGACCCTGTGCTGCATGTGTGGACTGTAGCCCTCTGTGTCCGGCTCCCCGCATCCAGTAAGTGGACTAACCCCGTGCTGCCCAAAAGACTGAGCCCAATTCTCCCCAGGAACCCGAAGTCCCACATAACCACCCCGCCCTTGCCTTACTGAACCCTGTGGATTACCATACCCGTGTTGTTTCATATTGCCTTCCAGAGAACTTTACTGTGTTGCTGTGTCTGGTGTGGATCTGTGGACTAAAGGAACTGTTGTCTGTGCCCCCAAAAACCTCCCCAATAAACGCCCGCACTTCGGGTTCCGTGCAATCCGTCTCCGTGTGCTCTCTGGTTCTCTTGACACTCTCTATCTATCTATCTATCTATCTATCTATCACAGGAGGGTCATATGAGGATGCATCAATTATTTTGTAGACTGGAATAAACAGACAAGTTAAGTGCTAAGTGGCAATTAAATTTGGGCGATCAGCTGTTTTTAACACGATAATAGCATTATAATTCTTCATTTACATTTTCCTATCACCCTACAAATAACATAGCAAGCCACTAGAAACAATTGCGAGTGTTCTATTGACCACAGTAGGGAAGCCTTCGATTTTTTTTTCTTTCCAGGTCCCCTTAGCTCAGGGGTGTCCAAACTATGGCCCTCCAGGTGTTGAGGAACTGCAAATCCCATGAGGCATTGCAAGACTCTGACATCCACAGGCAAGACATCCAGAGGCAGAGGCATGATGGGACTTGTAGTACTTCAACAGCTGGAGGGCAATAGTTTGGACACCCCTGCCTTAGCTACTGCAGAGGAAGACATCGCTACATTCCCTGCTTTTGGTAACCCTTGTACTAGTAGCTTCTTGAAGATGTTCTAAATTTTAAATTGAGGTCTATCCTTGGTAAGTGAGCCCATCAGCTTGTAGAAAGCAGTTTCTGAGGGGTTCCCATTCTAAGTCATCTAACCTGCAACAACTCTGCAAGGTTGGCCAAGTCTTCACCCCAAAGACTTTGCTGATCTCTTCCATCACAGCTCCAGGCCAGGCAATCCCAAACTGGAGGCATGTTATGTTACCAGGGGCGGACTGACAACTCATGGGGCCCCCGGGCAATAGGGGATCATGGGGCCCATGTGTCCTCACCCACACTTAAACCACACCCAAAAAAGCTTATGACAGGTACCAGGGACATCTCATGGGACCCCCTACTGACCCCGGGCCCACGTGCAGTTCCCGAGTTCCCAAATGGTCAGTCCGCCCCTGTTTCTTACAGCTTGTTGGTAATTTTTTGATGACCTCTGTACCTCTACTTTCCCTCCCTAATGGCTTCTTTTAGGATTCAAGTTGGCAGTAGATTTCGTCTGGTTAAAAACCAAAAGACTCCTTAAAAAAGGAGGTAAAATGAAAAGGTGGTTTTCCAAGAATTCAGAAATTCAAGCATATACTTGGATCCATTCATAGCTATAGTTTAGATTTTCACCACATCACCTCCTCCTGTCTTAGATGTTACAATTCATAGAAACTACAATATAAAAAAAAACGGATGAGTTTACATCCAATTGTTCATCCATTTACATCTGTTTTTCATCCGTTTACATCCCTTTTCATCCATTTTTGGTCCTCTTACATCTGTTGACATCAGTTTTTCGTCACGGACAGATGAAAAACGGCCATACGGAACGCGTGTGAAAGGGGCCTTAGGGTATTTTGGTCCCTAACAGCTGTTCTAATTCCCTGGAAGCAATATTGTTGCAGTAGGAAAGATCTTCATCCATAACCACCAAGGTAACGTTATCTACACACCCAAACAATAGGTCAAGGATGTCATTTAAACTACAATCACATGAAGGTTATGGAATTTTTACCTGTGTTGATATTTGATATAACTGTGACTCCCTTCTGAGACTCTTGAGCACTGATTGCCCCACTCTGCCATTGGCTTAGCCAGCTATCTGCATTGGCATCCGGGGTAGGAGAGCACTGAACCTGGGGGTTGTGCCCCAGCTGGGATTGCTCCTCCCTCTGTAGTTGTTCCAGACATTCTGCCAGCTTCACATGTCCCCGGGAACGTGCGATAGATAGAGGGAGCCGACCAAGAGAGTCAGGAATGGAGAGAGCCCGCCGATCCCATTTATACAGCACTACGGCAGCCTCGGTATGACCCAAAGCGCAGGCCCACATCTGTAAAAAGAAGCGAATGGTCATGGTCTAGGTTCCAAGGTGTTCCAAAAGTTGACCTGTGCCAGCTCAGGTCAAGTTCACTGAAAAATGGATATTTTATACAGCGTGGAATATTATTATACTGTATCATGCATAAGCAGTCATAACCGAAGGCTTTAACTACAGAGAGTGGAGAGATGACAAATGTTCCGGTACCCATGAGAGCAGAAGGCCCAACCAAGATTGCCCATTCCTTATTAACCCATGGTGTGCTCACATTACATCAATGAGATCATCTGGCCTACATAACCAACTGCGTTCTCTATGAACCAAGATTAACAACTCAGACGTCATGCTCTTCCTCACTGCATGAAATATGACACTGCGGCAGATAGACATGATTCATACCGCCCAACTTTCTGAGATGAGAAAGAGGAACACCTTTTAACATAAATTATGTAGAGGACACACCCTGCTACATTAACTTATTACCACCCCCTCAACACAGATGTGTACCATCAAAGAGGGTAGGCACACATAATCATCCATGGGTGGTGGAGGTCTCTGTGCTGAGAGCGCGCTCAATGCACACTCCCAGTACATGGCCAAGCTGTCAAAGTGTCTAGTAATGGTAGGACCAGCTCTCAATCAAGTGACCACTGTAGAAGCCATTCTTCACCTGTCAAACACACTCTGAAATCCACCGAGGATCGCTCTTCAGAAACGGGAACATTTATAGATGATCTTTCATTTTAACTGGAAGTGTGACTACTTTCTTTACTTTTGCAATTGAACCACTTGGTGGGCTGGCACCCAAGTCTGGACTGTACGGGCAAGTATATCTGCAGCGTAGCCTTAGATTTTTTATGCCCTGTTACAACGCGTTGCATAACAGAACTCTCCTAAGGACTAGGTCTGGACCAAGGGTGTTTGAGGCCTTCAGAAGTATACAACGACTTCCCTCCATGCCATGCCTCCATGGTCTACTCTTCTAAGTGACAAGGAACCTATGTTAGGGCACACTGCAGAACGGAACTCTCCTGAGGGCTGGGTCTAGACCAAGGATGTTTGAGGCCTTCAGAAGTATACAACAGCTTCCCTCCATGCTAAGCCTCCACGGTCTACTCTTCTATGCAACAGGGATCCTATGTTAGGGCACACTGCAGAACGGAACTCTCCTAAGCTGGGCCTTGACCAAGGATGTTTGAGGCCTTCAGAAATATACAACTTCCCTCCATGCCATGCCTCCATGGTCTACTCTTCTAAGTGGCAGAGATCCTATGTTAGGGCACGTTTTAGAACGGAGCTCTCCTAAAAGCTGGGCCTGGACCAAGGATGTTTGAGGCCTTTGGAAATATACAGCAATGTCCCTCCATGCCATGCCACCATAATGTACTCTTCTAAGTGACAGGAATTCTATGTTGGGGCCCACTGCATAACAGAACTCTCCTATGGCCTGGGCCTGGACCACTGATGTGCAAGGCATTTGGAAATATACAGCAGCTTTCCTCCATGCCATGCCTCTATAGTCTACTCTTCTAATTGGCAGGGACAGTAGTGTATTAGGTTTTGTGCTGCTCTAGGCAACACAAAAAGCAGACCCCCCTTCCAGGCAGAGAGAGAGCCTGACACCGACCAGCACCAGACCCCCCCCCCCAACTATGCAGAGGGAGCCTGACAGTAACCAACAGCACCCCTACCTCACCCCCCACCCGAGAGAACCTTCCACTAGCACAACACCCCCCCCCCCCCCATGGCGACAGAGAGAAAGATGCTCACTTTCACAGCTCTGGACATTTCCGGGAACGGCAGTTGAGCACCATACACTATCAAACAGCCCACAGACGCTCTCAGATCCCATCTAGTCCCCATGCCGCATATGCCCCTTCTTCCAGGGGGCAGTGCTGCCCCCCTAAAAAATGCCACCCTAGGCAAATGCCTTGTTTGCCTTCTGGTAAATCTGGGCAGGGATCCTATGTTCTGTGTAACAGAACTCTCCTTAGGACTGAGCCTGGACCACAGATGTGCAAGGCATTTGGAAATATACAGCAGCTTCCCTCCATGCCATGCCTCCATAGTCTACTTTTCTTAGCAGCAGGGATCCTATGTTGGGGCCCACTGCGTAACAGAACTCTCCTATGGACTGGGCCTGGACCACAGATGTGCAAGGCACTTGGAAATGTACAGTTGCAAGAAAAAGTATGTGAACCCCTTGGGATTACGTGGCGTTTTGCATGAATTGGGCATAACATGTGCTGTGAACGTCATCTAAGTCACAACAATAGAACAACACAGTCTGCTGAACATAATACTACACAAACATTAGATGTTGCCATGGTTTAATTGCACATAACATGTAAACATTCACAGTGCAGGGAGGAAAAAGTATGTGAACCTTTGGACTTAATAACTGGTTGACCCTCCTTTGGCAGCAATAACCTCAACCAAACGTTTCCTGTAGTTGCAGATCAGACCTGCACAACGATCTGGAGTCATTTTGGACCACTCCTCCTCACAAAACTGTTTCAGTGTAGCAATATTCTTCGGAATGTCTGGTGTGAATCGCTCTCTTAAGGTCATGCCACAGCATTTCAATGGGGTTGAGGTCAGGACTCTGACTGGGCCACTTCAGAAGGCGTATTCTGTGCTGTTGCAGCCATTGTTTTGTTGAATTACTTGTATGCTTTGGGTCATTGTCCTGTTGCATCACCCATCCTCTGCGGAGCTTCAGTTGGCGGACAGATGGTCGTACGTTTTCCTGCAAAATGTCTTGATAAACTGTGGAATTCATTTTCCCATCAATGACAACAATCCGTCCAGGCCCTGAGGCAGCAAAGCAGCCCCAAACCATGATGCTCCCTCCGCCATGTTTCACAGTGGGGATGAGGTTTTGATGTGGGTGTGCTGTGCCTTTTTTTCTCCACACATAGTGTTGTGTGTTCTTCCCAAACAACTCAATCTTGGTTTCATCTGTCCACAGTATATTTTGCCAGTAGTGCTGTGGAACATCCAGGTGCTCTTTTGCAAACTTCAAACGTGCTGCAATATTCTTTTTGGACAGCAATGGCTTCCTCCGTGGTGTCCTCCCATGTACTCCATTCTTGTTTAATGTTTTCCTTATTGTAGATGTGTCAACAAAAATGTTAGCATGTGCCAGAGATTTCTGTAGGTGTTTAGCTGACACTCTGGGATTCTTCTTTACCTCACGCAGCATTCTGCGCTGTGCTCTTGCAGTCATTTTTACAGGACGACCACGCCTAGGGAGAGTAGCAACAGTGCTAAACTTTCTCCATTTGTAGACAGTCTGTCTTACCGTGGACACATGAACATCAGGGCTTTTGGAGATACTTTTGTAACCCTTTCCAGCTTCATGCAAGTCAACAATTCTTGATCGTAGGTCTTCTGAGAGCTCTTTTCTGCGAGGCATGGTTCACATCAGACAGTGCTTCTTGAAACCAGTAAACCCAAAACAGGTGTGTGTTTTTTAAGGGCAGGACAGCTGTCAGCAACACATCCAATATCATCGCACTGATTGGAGTCAAGGTTGGCTGTCTCCTGGCTCCAAATAGCTCTGGGAGAAGTCATTAAGCTAGGGCCTCACATACTTTTTCCTCCCTGCACTGTGAATGTTTACATGTTATGTGCAATTAAACCATGGCAACATCTAATGTTTGTGTAGTATTATGTTCAGCAGACTGTGTTCTTCTATTGTTGTGACTTAGATGACATTCAGAGCACATTTTATGCCCAATTCATGCAAAACTCCACGTAATCCCAAGGGGTTCACATACTTTTTCTTGCAACTGTACAGCAGTTTTCCTCCATGCCATGCCTCTGTAGTCTACTCTTCTAAGTGGCAGGGATCCTATATTGGGGCCCACTGCATAACAGAACTCTCCTAATGACTGGGCCTGGCCCACAGATGGTCAAGGACTTTGGATGTATACAGCAACTCCCCTCCATGCCATGCCTCCGTAGTCTACTCTTCTAAGCGGCAGGGATCCTATGTTGGGGCCCACTACGTAACAGAACTCTCCTATTGACTGGGCCTGGACCACAGATGGTCAAGGACTTTGGATGTATACAGCAGCTCCCCTCCATGTCTTCAGGCTGACACAAGTAAAGTGTAATGTGTGTAAAGCACCGGTGGAGAAAAATCGGTGTGCAACACTTTGTAGTCAATTCCGGGACAGGTGTCCCTGGTGGGCGAGAAGACGTTATCCTTCTGGTGTGGTGCCTGATAAAGTGTCTTGGCCTCTTGGCATGAGGGGTGTTAACTCTCACAAGAGAGCAATACCATCATGCTAACAATAAAATAAATATTTAACCTGACAGCATGCAGCAAGTGATAATGCTACTGTGAAGGCAGGCTTTTAGCATGCAAGGCGCTGAGCTCTCAGTCTTACCAGAGGAGTACATGAAAAATGATCAACATTTAAAGGATCCACCTCTAATTCCAGGTCAATGCTATCAGCATGCTTTGTCCTAAAAAAGAAAAAAAAAACAGAATGTTTTATCACATAGATACATATAGAACACAGCAGCACCAGTCCATTGGTTTAAAGGCCAGACAAGAATTAGAGAGGAGCTAGAAGCTCTGTAGCCGTTGAGAAGATTTCCCCTCATTCCCTCTGTGGTCACCCAGATAGGAAGTGAGCGGAATCCCTCCAGCAAGGGGCACGATCAGTAATAAAATATGTTTTTAAGTAGAGCAGACAAAAAGGTGAGAACATCTCTCTAATGCTGGCTCTATTAGAGAGGTCCTCTAAATCATTCATGGTCACCAGGACAGGAAGTGACAGGAAACCTCCACAACTGATGCACAGACAGTGATAAAACCTGGCAACTTCCCACCCTTCCCAGTTCTATCAAACAGCCAACTTGTGGCTGGAGGAACAGGAACTTTTTGGCTGCCCACGTGGAAGAAAATTTTATTTGAAATATATTTTAAAAATATTCTTCCCAAATACACTGACATATATTCAGGGGCGGACTGACAACTCATGGGGCCCCCGGGCAATAGGGGATCATGGGGCCCCTGGGTCCTTGCCCAAACTCAAAAAAGCCTATGAAAAAGGTACCAGGGCCATCTCATGGGGCCCCCTACTGACCCCGGGCCCTCGGGCAGTGCCCAAGTTTCCAAATGGTCAGTCCGCCCCTACATATATTTGATATGCTACAATTTTGGCCATATTCAATATATTTCAAAATATATTTAATAAATATATATATATATATATGCAGTATATATATATATATATATTTATTAAATATATTTTGAAATACATTGATATATATATATACTGCATGTTGATATGTGTTTTTATTACAAAATATCTGAAAAGTATTTTTAAAAATAAAAAGTATTTTAAAAATACTGTATGTCATTAAAAATACAAATCTACATTTTTGGAATGCATTTACAAATATATGTAAAAATCTTAAAATGAATTTTTTATATGTTAAAAAATTTGAAGAATATATAAAAAAATAAAATAAAAATGATATATATATAAATAAATATATATCCACATATAAATATATATATATATATACACACACACACACATATATATATATATATATATATATATATATACAGTATACACACACACACATATATATATATATATATATATATATATACAGTATACACACACACACATACATACATATATATATATATATATATATATATATATATATATATATACACACACACACTGCATGTTGAAATGCATTTTTTATATATTACAAAATATATGAAAAATATTTTTTAAAAATAGATTTTTTAAATATATTCTTCAGATTTTTTTCAACATATAAAAAAGTCACTTTAAAGTATATTTGTAAATGCATTCCAAAAATGTAGATTTGTATTTTTAAAGACATTCAGTATATTTGAAATGTATTTTTAAAAATATTTTTCATGTATTGTGTAATACAAACGCATTTCAACCTGCAGTATATATATACTGAATACGGCCAAAATTGCAGCATTTCAAATATGTGTCAATATATTTGGGAAGAATATCTGTAAAATATATTTCAAATATATTTTTCTTCCATATGGGTGGAGTTGGTCTTTAACAATCGCAGGAGCGGCACACAGCCAGAAAGAGCGGACGTCTTTTTCCGGAGGGCTCGCTGATCCTTTAATAACATCCAGAGCCGTGTATTAAAAATGTAAGAGCCCAGCAGAAGAATAAGAATAAGAAATATTTTCCCCGCAAGAGTTTCATAAGAGCGGCGGAGGCTAAAATATCGGTAATGGACCTCCAGACAGATGTGGTATTTCCCTGGGGAAGGGATGATAGCGGGGAAATGTGGACAGAGAGGAATATTGAATCTAATTATAGGATCTCATTTAACTGACATCAGGCCGTTATGAAAAAAACTAAAAACAAAAAGCAAGAGCCGGAGGTATGCGTTGTGTTCCGTATGCAGACATATTTAATCGGGTATTATTGTTGGACCTCGCAGATGGTGCTGCATGGGGACCCCGCTATTCCTACCATCTTGTTCTAATAAGTCCCAAATGAAACAAAGTATCATAGTGTTCCTCCATAGTTTTCATAATTTAAAGTGGACAATGCAAGGTCTGTCCTCCTCTCTGCTGCCGACTGGTGAAACGAGGGGGGTGGGTTGTAGAGATGAGCTTCTCTGCAGCTGCACAGAGAAAATCAGGATCTGCAGGAGGAGTTCTGCCCTCCTCTCTGCTGCCGACTGCTGAAACGAGGTGGAAGGGGGGGGGGGGGGGGCAGAGATGAGCTTCTTTGCAGCTGCACGGAGAAGAGCAGGATCTGTAGAAGGAGTTCTGCCCTCCTCTCTGCTGCCAACTGCTGAAACAAGGGGAGGGTAGAGACAAGCTTCTTTGCAGCTGCGCGGAGAAGAGCAGGATCTGTAGGAGGAGTTCCGTCCTGCTCTCTGCAGCCGACTGCTAAAATGAGGAGGGTAGAGATGAGCTTCTCCACAGCTGTATGGAGAAGACCAGGATCTGTAGGAGGAGTTCTGTCCTCCTCTCTGCAGCTGACTGCTGAAACGAGGGGGAAGGGGGGCAGAGACAAGCTTCTTTGCAGCTGCACAGAGCAGAGCAGAATCTGTAGGAGGAGTTCTGCCCTCCTCTCTGCTGACGACTGCTGAAACGAGGAAGAAGGGGGGCAGAGACGAGCTTCTCCCCAGCTGCACGGAGAAGAGCAGGATCTGTAGGAGGAGTTCTATCTTGCTCTCTGCAGCCGACTGCTAAAATGAGGAGGGTAGAGATGAGCTTCTCTGCAGCTGCATGGAGAAGAGCAGGATCTGTAGGAGGAGTTCTGTCCTCCTCTCTGCTGCTGACTGCTGAAACGAGGGGGAAGGGGGGCAGAGATGAGCTTCTCCACAGCCACACTAGAGTTGCCACTTCATCCCTTTAAACCCGAACACATATTAATTACACAGGTTCTGGGGCTAATCTAATGTAGATAAGGCACTGAGTTTATAGCCACCTTAATCAGCCCCAGAACCTGTGTAATTAATATGTTTGGGTTTAAAGGGATGAGGTGGCAACCCTAAGCTGCTCAGAGAGATGCAGGGTCTTTAGGAGGAGATCTGTCCTCCTCGGTGCTGCCGACTGCTGAAACGAGGGGGGGGGGGGTAGAGAGGAGTTTCTCCACAGCTGCACAGAGAAGAGCAGGATCTGTAGGAGGAGTTCTGTCCTCCTCTCTGCTACCGACTGCTGAAACGAGGGGGAAGGGGGAGCAGAGACGAGCTTCTTTGCAGCTTCACGGAGAAGAACAGGATCTGTAGGAGGAGTTCTGTCCTCCTCTCTGCTGCCGACTGCTGAAACGAGGGGGAAGGGGGAGCAGAGATGAGCTTCTTTGCAGCTTCACAGAGAAGAGCAGGATCTGTAGGAGGAGTTCTGTTCTCCTCTCTGCTGACGACTGCTGAAACGAGGAAGAAGGGGGGGCAGAGACGAGCTTCTCCGCAGCTGCATGGAGAAGAGCAGGATCTGTAGGATTAATTCTGTCCTCCTCTCTGCTACCGACTGCTGAAACGAGGGGGAAGGGGGAGCAGAGACGAGCTTCTTTGCAGCTTCACGGAGAAGAGCAGGATCTGTAGGAGGAGTTCTGTCCTCCTCTCTGCTGCAGACCGCTGAAACGAGAGGGGTTAGAGACGAGCTTCTCCGCAGCTGCGCTAGGGTTGCCACCTCACCCCTTTAAAACTGAACACATTAATTACACAGGTTCTGGGGTTAATTTAATGCAGGTAAGGCACTAAGTCTAGGTTCACACCAGGGGCGGACTGACAACTCATGGGGCCCACGGGCAATAGGGGATCATGGGGCCCCTGTGTCCTTGCCCAAACTCAAAAAAGCCTATGAAAAAGGTACCAGGGGCATCTCATGGGTCCCCCTATTGACCCCGGGCCCTCGGGCAGTGCCTGAGTTTCCAAATGGTCAGTCCGGGTCAACCACACCTATGCAGGTTGTGGTTGAGCCATTTCTGCATAGCATGTTGCATTTTTGTACTTGTGTTTTTGATGCGTTTTGCTTTTTTTTTTTTTTTCATTTTTCTTGTTGCTGGGCAGATTTAAAACACAAAACACATAAAAAATGCAATACATGCTTTTCTGCGGCATTTTCATTGAAGTCTATAGAAAAAAAACCACAACTTTTGGTGTTTGAAAAAGTCCCTGACCCTTTCCAGAATACGCACCAGGTGAAAACACACAGGTGTGAACATGTCCCATAGGAAATCAAGTTGAATGGACTGTACTGTGTTTCTGCAAAATGCTTAGGTGTGAACCTGGGGTAAGTGAGTTTATTACCGCCTTAATCAGCCACAGAACCTGTGTAATTAATATGTGTTCAGTTTTAAAGGGATGAGGTGGCAACCTTGAGCTGCACAGAGCACAGCAGGATCTGGTGGAGGAGTTCTGTCCTCCTCTCTGCTGCTAGAACAAGGTGGGGGTAGAGACGAGGAGGGTGCCACAGCTGCAGGAGAGGTGCGAGGGCCATATGAAATGGCCTGGTGGGCCAGAATTGGCCCATGGGCTTTGTGTTTGACACACACGTCTTAGAGCATTGCCATTGAATGAGCTGCTTTACCGTAATGCACAAAAAAAATGTGCACTACTGGAGAGATTTTCCTTCACTTTATGTACCAGAGAAACAGCAGGAAGTGAGAGGAAATCTCTTTAAACCTGAAGTTTAGGTATAGTCATTTGTACATAGTTATGTTGATCCAACTAGGGCCAACGTAAGTATGTATGTGCCATACCTGTGGGCAGGGGCGGACTGACAACTCATGGGGCTCCTGGGCAATAGTGGATCATGGGGCCCCTGTGTCCTTGCCCAAACTCAAAAAAGCCTATGAAAAAGGTACCAGGGGCATCTCATGGGGCCCCCTACTGACCATAGGCCCTTGGGCAGTGCCCGAGTTTCCAAATGGTCAGTCGGCCCCTGCCTGTGGGATCTCCTTAGAAGTTAGAAACGACTGTAGTAGACACTGCTACTACACCTCTACTACAGTGATCTCTACTAGCTTCAAGGTCCCGTGCTGAGTGGCTGCCCTGCTGAATTGTGAACACATGACAAGGGTAATATAGACGCCTTCCAACCTAACCCAACCTGCTAGGCCACACCCTCCACCGTCCCAGCTATACAAAATACGCAAACCACGTTTTTGGAGTCAAAATACCCATAGCAGCCTTTTATAAACCAATAAATTATTTCAACATAAATAACATAACATTACAAATTATAAACAGAGGAAAATGTGGTGGTCACTTGAGGGCCATAAACCCAACTTCACTTTTGCGGAAAACATTCCTTCAACTTAGGCCCCAAGCCGCAGCCCACCGGCTCGGGGACAATCCTACTTATCTCCAGCCGCAACCCACCAACTCGGAGACCATCCTACTTATCCCCAGCAGCAACCCACCGGCTCGGAGACAATCCTACTTATTCTCAGCTGCAGCCCACCGGCTCGGGGACAATCCTACTTACCCTCAGCTGCAACCCACCAACTCGGGGACCATCCTACTTATCCCCAGCCGCAACACACCGGCTCGGGAACAATCCTACTTATCCCCAGCCGCAACCCACCAGCTCAGAGAATACCCTACTTATCCCCAGCCACAACCCACCAGCTTGAGGACAATGCTACTTATCCCCAGCCACAACCCACCGGCTCGGGGACAATCCTACTTATCCCCAGCAGCATAAATAACATAACATTACAAATTATAAACAGAGGAAAACGTGGTGGTCACTTGAGGGCCATAAACCCAACTTCACTTTTGCGGAAAACATTCCTTCAACTTAGGCCCCAAGCCGCAGCCCACCGGCTCGGGGACAATCCTACTTATCTCCAGCCGCAACCCACCGGCTCGGGAACAATCCTACTTATCCCCAGCCGCAACCCACCGGCTCAGGGAATACCCTACTTATCCCCAGCCACAACCCACCAGCTTGAGGACAATGCTACTTATCCCCAGCCACAACCCACCGGCTCGGGGACAATCCTACTTATCCCCAGATGCAACCCACTGGCTTGAAGACAATGTTACTTATACCCAGCCACAAAACACCAGCTCAGGGATAACCCTACTTCTCCCCAGCCGCAACCCACTGTCTCGGGGATAACCCTACTTATCCGCAGTGACCACCATTTTACCTATTCCGAGTGAACCCCTTGTTAACCGAAATGTATCAAGGTCCCCATACCACTGATGGGTCCTAAATCTGTCTCCATAAAGAATTCTTTCCTCCTCCAAAGACCAACCACTGCCAAGGCCACCGTGACAATCCAAACCGAAGCACGAAGGGGAGGGAAGGTGGGAAGCTTCTTCTTCCAACTTCCCCACCGGACCTCCTGAGATTGGACACTCCTTTTCCTCCCTGTGAACCCTCCCAAACATCCCCATCCAATCAGATAAGCCATACTCTCAAAACTTCCTACCCTTCTTTTATGTTGTCCCTCTATTCCCCCCGGTCATGCCGTCCCTGCACTTAATTTTTTATTTTTTTTTTTGCTCCGGGCCTACCTAGAGACAGCTCACAATGCAGCAAGGCAGCCATTGGCACAAGACCTAGAAGCTGGTAGATACTACTGTAGTATCTGTGCTTACTACAGTGTTTTCCAGCTTCCATGGGGTTGCCACCAGCATGGCGCACACATACTTTTACTGGTCCAAGCTGGACCAATGTAACCATGTAAATTGCCAAACCTGACCCTCAGCTATCACATGAGGGAACATCTCCTCTTAGGCAGTTGTCACCAGAATAGGTGGAAGATTTCCCCTCCACTCCTTTTTAACTTTTGGATTTCCCATCACTTTCTGTCCATGTGCCAATAGTCACCAGATGAAGAGTGTTCTGTACAGATCTTTCTGTGTATGCATTCCCTCTTGTGTCTCATTGGAGCTCTGAGGGTCTTTACCTCCATTTGATAAGGGTCTGGATGAGGGCGGCGTAGCCTTGTGCAGCAGCAAGGTGGAGCAACGTCATTCCTCGAAAGGTCTTGGAATGGATCAGGTGCTTCGATTTTGCCCAGCATGCTTTGCTCATCATCTTCTCACACACCACCACTACCCGACTCTCAAAGCAGCTTCCTATAGATCCCGCACCGGTGGCACACTGCAGAGAGAAGACACAACATTTACCGTGATGACTGCATGTGCAGAGAACCAACTCCTACTAGACCTATGGGCTGGAGAGCTGTTAGCCTTGTTTGGAGGAAAGCATAATGCACCATAAGGGCCAACCGCTATGTAGAACCAAAGCCCATGGATAGTGACATGTGGCTTCTACAGATTCTGGATGGCAAACTAGCCGCTAACTACAATGTTGTACCATAACCCAGAGGTCTTCAAACTGAGGCCTTTCTTTGTCATTATCTGGCCTTTGGGGATTTGTTCCTGATACAAGGCACTATTCCTCCCACTGACACCAATGATGGGGCACTATTCCTCCCACATATACCAATGATGGGGCGCTATTCCTCCCACTGACACCAATGATGGGGCACTATTCCTTCCACTGACACCAATGATGGGGCGCTATTCCTCCCACTGATACCAATGATGGGGCACTATTCCTCCCACTGACACCAATGATGGAGCGCTATTCCTCCCACTGATATCAATGATGGGGCACTATTGCTCCCATTGACACCAATGATGGGGCACTATTGCTCCCATTGACACCAATGATGAGGCACTATTCCTCCCACTGACACCAATGATGGGGCACTATTGCTCCCATTGACACCAATGATGGGGCACTATTCCTCCCACTGACACCAATGATGGGGCACTATTCCTCCCACTGACACCAATGATGGGGCACTATTCCTCCCACTGACACCAATGATGGGGCACTATTCCTCCCACTGACACCAATGATGGGACACTATTCCTCCCACTGACACCAATCATGGGGCACTATTCCTCCCACTGACACCAATAATGGGGCACTATTCCTCCCACTGACACCAATAACGGGGGAACTTTTCCTCCCACTGACACCAATGATGGGGCACTATTCCTCCCACTGACACCAATGATGGGGCACTATTCCTCCCACTGACACCAAGGGTGGGGCACTATTCCTCCTACTGACACCAATGATGGGGCATTATTCCTCCCGCTGATACCAATGATGGGGCACTATTCCTCCCACTGATACCAATGACGGGGCACTATTCCTCCCACTGACACCAATGATGGGGCACTATTCCTCCCACTGACACCAATGACGGGGCACTATTCCTCCCACTGATACCAATAATGGGGCACTATTCCTCCCACTGACACCAATGATGGGGCGCTATTCCTTCCACTAACACCAATGATGGGGCACTATTCCTCCCACTGATACCAATGATGGGGCACTATTCCTCCCACTGATACCAATGATGGGGCACTATTCCTCCCACTGACATCAATGATGGGGCACTATTCCTCCCACTGATACCAATGATGGGGCACTATTTCTCCCACTGACACCAATGATGGGGCACTATTCCTCCCACTGATACCAATGATGGGGCACTATTCCTCTCACTGACACCAATGATGGGGCGCTATTCCTCCCACTGATACCAATGATGGGGTGCTATTCCTCCCACTGACACCAATGATGGGGCGCTATTCCTCCCACTGACACCAAAGATGGGGCACTATTCCTCCCACTGATACCAATGATGAGGATCACTGGCCAAATGTTGGAGAATGATTTTGATTGGTCAGCAAAATGAAATCTCTTTGATGGGTCCTTCTCTTACGGGCAGATTGTCTATGGGCACAGACCTGATCACATTGGACGACATCTCTCTTGTCTATGGACATTTTTATTCCTTCGTCAATACTTATTGGTATACCCTTGACAACCTTTTGACAAGACTTACTTGTGCTTGGCTCCCCCCACTGTTAGCTCCGCCTCCATTGCCTCCTCCCACGCTTTGTTTGTGCTGTTGGGATCCGGTCATCTCCGCCATTCTCCGCTCCATCTGCTCCAAGCGTTCCAGGATCGACATTCTAAACTGGTTGTCTAGACAGAGGAAGGAAATTCGATGCAGTCAGTGGCCTGTCAAATTGTGACATCGATCTGACACATTTATTTCAACAAAGAACTCGATCGCAAGGATCTCCCCAAAAACCCCCCCCCCCAAGAACAGATGAAAGTATCAAGTGAAATGACGTCAGTTGTGGGTGGAGTGACCCCTTATCCATATCCGGGGGAGTCAGAAAATGATAAGTTGATCTTTTGCCTCTCTGACATTTCACCACCTTTGCATGTTACTGTCCAACGGGTCTGAACCAGGAGAAACGGGTCTCTTGATGCGAGGCAAACCTTCCATTTTCTGCTTTTCAGAGGAGCTGCCTTGTAAATCAGCATTCCTCAGTGGGGAGGTTGGGTAGAAGCAGATGGTATGGAATGGTGTCAGGCAACGGGCTGCATGTTAGTTCCTCCTACAGATCAACAAGCACTATGCCTCCCACTGACACCAAGGATTCCTTCCACTGACACCTGTGGGCCACTGTTCCTCCCACTGACACCAAGGATGGAGCACTATTACTTCCACTGACACCTGTGCGCCACTATGCCTCCCACTGACACCAAGGATGGGGCACTATTCCTCCCACTGATACCAATGATGGGGCACTATTCCTCCCACTGACACCAAGGATGGGGCACTATTCCTCCCACTGATACCAATGATGAGGCACTATTCCTCCCACTGACACCAATGATGGGGCACTATTCCTCCCACTGATACCAATGATGGGGCACTATTCCTCCCACTGACACCAATAATGGGGCACTATTCCTCCCACTGACACCAATGATGGGGCACTATTCCTCCCACTGACACCAATGATGGGGCACTATTCCTCCGACTGATACCAATGATGGGGCACTATTCCTCTCACTGACACCAATGATGGGACACTATTCCTCCCACTGATACCAATGATGGGGCACTATTCCTCTCACTGACACCAAGGATACGGCACTATTCCTTCTGCTAACACCTGTGCGCCACTATGCCTCCCACTTACACCAATGATTGGGCACTATTCCTCCTACTGACACCAATTAAGGGGCACTATTCCTCCCACTGACACCAATGACGGGGCACTATTCCTCCCACTGACACCAATGATGGGGCACTATTCCACTTACTGACACCAATGACGGGGCACTATTCCTCCCACTGACACCAATGATGGGGCACTATTCCTCCCACTGACACCAATGATGGGGCACTATTCCTCCCACTTATACCAATGATGGGGCACTATTCCACTTACTGACACCAATGATGGGGCACTATTCCTCCTACTGACACCAATGATGGGGCACTATTCCTCCCACTGATACCAATGACAGGGCACTATTCCTCCCACTGACACCAATGATGGGGCACTATTCCTCCCACTGACACCAATGATGGGGCACTATTCCTCCCACAGACACCAATGATGGAGCACTATTCCTCCCACTGACACCAATGATGGGGCACTATTCCTCCCACTGATACCAATGATGGGGCACTATTCCTCCCACTGACACCAATGATGGGGCACTATTCCTCCCACTGACACCAATGATGGGGCACTATTCCTCCTACTGACACCAATGATGGGGCACTATTCCTCCCACTGACACCAATGATGGGGCACTATTCCTCCCAAAGATACCAATGATGGGGCACTATTCCTCCCACTGATACCAATGATGGGACACTATTCCTCCCACTGACACCAATGATGGGGCACTATTCCTCCTACTGACACCAATGATGGGGCACTATTCCTCCCACTGACACCAATGATGGGGCACTATTCCTCCAAAAGATACCAATGATGGGGCACTATTCCTCCCACTGATACCAATGATGGGACACTATTCCTCCCACTGACACCAATGATGGAGCACTATTCCTCCCACTGATACCAATGACAGGGCACTATTCCTCCCACTGACACCAATGATGGAGCACTATTCCTCCCACTGACACCAATGACGGGGCACTATTCCTCCCTCTGATACCAATGACGGGGCACTATTCCTCCCACTGATACCAATGATGGGGCACTATTCCTCCCTCTGATACCAATGACGGGCACTATTCCTCCCACTGACACCAATGATGGGGCACTATTCCTCCCACTGACACCAATGATGGGGCACTATTCCTCCTACTGACACCAATGATGGGGCACTATTCCTCCCACTGATACCAATAATGGGGCACTATTCTTCCCACTGATACCAATGATGGGGCACTATTCCTCCCACCGACACCAATGATGGGACACTATTCCTCCCACTGACACCAATGATGGGGCACTATTCTTCCCACTGATACCAATGATGGGGCACTATTCCTCCCACTGACACCAATGATGGAGCACTATTCCTCCCACTGATACCAATGACGGGGCACTATTCCTCCCACTGATACCAATGACGGGGCACTATTCCTCCCACTGACACCAATGATGGGGCACTATTCCTCCCACTGATACCAATGATGGGGCACTATTCCTCCCACTGATACCAATGATGGGGCACTATTTGTCCCACTGACACCAATGATGGAGCACTATTTGTCCCACTGATACCAATGATGGGGCACTATTCGTCCCACTGACACCAATGATGGAGCACTATTCCTCCCTTTGATACCAATGATGGGACACTATTCCTCCCACTGATACCAATGATGGGGCACTATTCCTCCCACTGACACCAATGATGGGGTACTATTCCTCCCACTGACACCAATGATGGGGCACTATTCCTCCCACTGACACCAATGATGGGGCACTATTCCTCCCACTGATACCAATGATGGGGCACTATTCCTCCCACTGACACCGATGATGGGGCACTATTCCTCCCACTGACACCGATGATGGGGCACTATTCCTCCTACTGACACCAATTAAGGGGCACTATTCCTCCCACTGACACCAATGACGGGGCACTATTGCTCCCACTGACACCAATGATGGGGCACTATTCCACTTACTGACACCAATGACGGGGCACTATTCCTCCCACTGACACCAATGATGGGGCACTATTCCTCCCACTGACACCAATGATGGGGCACTATTCCTCCCACTTATACCAATGATGGGGCACTATTCCACTTACTGACACCAATGATGGGGCACTATTCCTCCCACTGACACCAATGATGGGGCACTATTCCTCCTACTGACACCAATGATGGGGCACTATTCCTCCCACTGATACCAATGACAAGGCACTATTCCTCCCACTGACACCAATGATGGGGTACTATTCCTCCCACTGATACCAATGATGGGGTACTATTCCTCCCACTGACACCAATGATGGAGCACTATTTCTCCCACTGATACCAATGATGGGGCACTATTCCTCCCACTGATACCAATGATGGGGCACTATTCCTCCCACTGACACCAATGATGGGGCACTATTCCTCCCACTGACACCAATGATGGGGCACTATTCCTTCTACTGACACCAATGATGGGGCACTATTCCTCCCACTGACACCAATGATGGGGCACTATTCCTTCTACTGACACCAATGATGGGGCACTATTCCTCCCACTGACACCAATGATGGGGCACTATTCCTCCCACTGATACCAATGACAGGGCACTATTCCTCCCACTGACAGCAATGATGGGGCACTATTCGTCCCACTGACACCAATGATGGAGCACTATTCCTCCCACTGATACCAATGACAGGGCACTATTCCTCCCACTGATACCAATGACAGGGCACTATTCCTCCTACTGACACCAATGATGGGGCACTATTCGTCCCACTGACACCAATGATGGAGCACTATTCCTCCCACTGATACCAATGATGGGGCACTATTCGTCCCACTGACACCAATGATGGGGCACTATTCCTCCCACTGACACCAATGATGGGGTACTATTCCTCCCACTGACACCAATGATGGGGCACTATTTGTCCCACTGACACCAATGATGGGGCACTATTCCTCCCACTGATACCAATGATGGGGCACTATTCGTCCTACTGACACCAATGATGGGGCACTATTCCTCCCACTGACACCAATGATGGGGTACTATTCCTCCCACTGACACCAATGATGGGGCACTATTCCTCCCACTGACACCAATGATGGGGCACTATTCCTCCCTTTGATACCAATGATGGGACACTATTCCTCCCACTGACACCAATGATGGGGCACTATTCCTCCCACTGACACCAATGATGGGGCACTATTCCTCCCACTGACACCAATGATGGGGCACTATTCCTCCCACTGATACCAATGATGGGGCACTATTCCTCCCACTGACACCAATGATGGGGCACTATTCCTCCCACTGACACCAATGATGGGGCACTATTCCTCCCACTGATACCAATGATGGGGCACTATTCCTCCCACTGATACCAATGGTGGGGCACTATTCCTCCCACTGATACCAATGATGGGGCACTATTCCTCCCACTGATACCAATGATGGGGCACTATTCCTCCCACTGACACCAATGATGGGACACTATTCCTCCCACTGACACCAATGATGGGGCACTATTCCTCCCACTGACACCAATGATGGGGCACTATTCCTCCCACTGACACCAACAATGGGGCACGTTCCCTCCCCCTAATACCAAGGACTGCAGAACACCTCCCCTTCTCACTTCTCCAACATGGGGGGGTGTTCTGTAATTCTAACAAGCTTCTTGGTGACACTACTTAAGAGAAGATTGCAGAGTGGATTTCTGGCAGGATCAACCAGATTGTAGCCTATATGTGAAATCGCGACAAACTGCAGAAAAAGTAATACGAGAACTACGTTTGACATCGCGCCGCTGCAAATCGCTTATGTTAGGACGCTCACATTCACATTTATTAGATCTGATTTCAGGTACCATTTCAATTCCCAAATCGCACCTGAAATCGCGGCGGTGTGCACCAGCCCTTCTCGCGACTCGTGAAGATTTCCATGCCACTTGCAGTGCTGTTTCCATTGTATGCTATAAATGTGAAATCGCAACAAAACTGCGGAAAAAGCCAATCAAGGACTACTTTAGAAATCGCGCCGCGGCGAATCGCACGGTAAGACATTCACATTCATTAGATGCGATTTCGCACCGGTGTGACCGGACACTTGGAGAAGGAAAGCTGAGAGCCGTCAATATTTGTAAATCGCTGTAATAAATAAATAAATGGATGACTTGGGGTGCAGGGGCCCCCGTTGAGGCTGCTCTCAACAAAACAGCCCCCCGGGGCGGACTAACCATTCGAGCACTCGGGCACTGCCTGAAGGCCCGGGGTCAGTAGGGGGCCCCATGAAATGCCCCTGGTACCTTTTATAGGCTTTTTTGGGTGTGGTTTGAGTGTGGGCAAGGACACAGGGGCCCCATAATCCTCTATTGCCCGGGGGCCCCATGAGTTGTCAGTCCGCCCCTGCCCTCCCCCATCTCATATTAACCAGTTCAGCTCCAGAAGGTTTTACCTCCTTCATAACCCGGATTTTTTTTTTTGCTATTAAGCACTGCGTTATGTTAACTGGTAATTGCGCGGTTGTGCAACCCTGTACCCAAATTAAATTTCTTATTTTTTTTCACACAAATAGATATCTTTTGGCGATATTTGATCACCACTAGGGCTTTTTATTTTTTTATTATATTAACGAAAAAAAACATTTTGCCGAAAAAAACTATTTCTGCTATAAAACACATCCCAAAAATTTTTTTTTTACACAAATAGAGATTTCTTTTGCCGGTATTTGATCACCACTGGGGCATTTTATTTTTTATTATATTAACGAAAAACAAAAAAAAACATTTTGCCAAAAAAAAATTATTTCTACTATAAAACACATCCAAAAAAGAAAAAAATTGAAAAAATTGAATTTCTTCATAAATTTAGACCAAAATGTATTCCGCTTCATTCCTTTGATTAAAAAAAAAAAATCCAAAAAAGTGTATATGGATTAGATTGCATTTAAAGTGACAGCGTCTACATGCTTTGCTGGAGGTTTTTTTTGCCTTCCTCTGGATCAACTGTGGGTGTAGGATTATAACTGGATGGACTTTTGCCTTTTTTCAGCCAGACTAACTATGTGCAGGGGTGGACTGACCATTTGGAAACTCGGGCACTGCCCGAGGGCCCGGGGTCAGTAGGGGGCCCCATGAGATGCCCCTGGTACCTTAATCATAGGCTTTTTTGAGTTTGGGCAAGGACACAGGGGCCCCATGATCCCTTATTGCCAGGGAACCCCATGAGTTGTCAGTCCGCCCCTGACTATGTAACTATGTAACTATGTAAATATGTCTACAAACAATGGCGTATATACTGGAAACTTTTTTTTTATACTGCTAATGGCGAAGATCAGCGACTTATAGTGAGACTGTGATAGTGCGGCGGGCAATCTGACGCTGGGTGGGAACTGACTATCAGACACTGCCATCACCTGTGACACCAATACAGTGATCAGTGCTAATACGATGCACTGTCACTGTGCTAATGACACTGGTTGGGAAGGGGTTAACATCTTGAGTAATCAAGGGGTTAAATATGTGCCTCACTATGTGCAATGGGTGTATTATGTGCTGCTTTGTACTAAATATCTCTCTGTTTCCTCTCCCAGCTTTGCAGGAAGACGAAGCAGGGAGATGCTGTCGTTCCCTCTGTACAGAGCTCTGTGTTGATTGTCAACAAAGAGCTCTGGGCTGTGATTGGACTCAGGGGATAAGCAGGTCCCACCCATGAATCATTGGCTGGGACCTGCATGACCAACTCCCAGTATGTACAATCACAGTGGGAGTCAGCGGGCGGGGGCGTGCCCTGTACCCAGGAGAGGCCAGCGATATACAGGTTCCGTCTCTGTCCACAGTACATGGCGGGTGGGCGGTCCACAAGCCGTTAGGCTCTGTTCACACCTATGCAGGTTGTGTTTGAGCCATTTCTGCAATGCGTTTTGCGTCTTTGATGTGTTTTGCGTTTTTTTTTGTTTTTCATTTTTTTTTCTTGTTGCTAGGCATCAAAAACGCACTGCATGCTTTTCTGCAACGCTTCGTTGAAGTCTATTGAACCAAAAACTTAACTTTTTGCATTCAAAAAAGTCCCTGACCCATTCCAAAAAACGCACCGGGTGAAAACAAGAAGATGTGAATGTGCCCCATAGGAAATCATGTTAAATGGTGCACTGTACAGGGGGCAGCAGGGAAGTGTACAGGGGGCAGCAGGGAAGTGTACAGGGGGCAGCAGGGCAGTGTACGGGGGGTCAGTAGGGCGGTGTACAGGAGTCAGTAAGACAGTGTACAGGGGGCAGCAGGGCAGTGTACAGAGGGGTCAGTAGGGCGATGTACAGGGGTCAGTAGAACAGTATACAGAGGGCAGCAGGGCAATGTACGGGGGGTCAGTAGGGCGGTGTACAGGAGTCAGTAAGACAGTATACAGAGGGCAGCAGGGCAGTGTACGGGGGGTCAGTAAGACAGTATACAGGGGTCAGTAAGACAGTATACAGGGGGCAGCAGGGCAGTGTACGGGGGGTCAGTAGGGCGATGTACAGGGGTCAGTAGAACAGTATACAGGGGGCAGCAGGGCAGTGTACGGGGGATCAGTAGGGCGATGTACAGGGGTCAGTAAGACAGTATACAGGGGGCAGCAGGGCAGTGTACGGGGGGTCAGTAGGGCGATGTACAGGGGTCAGTAGAACAGTATACAGGGGGCAGCAGGGCAGTGTACGAGGGATCAGTAGGGCGGTGTACAGGAGTCAGTAAGACAGTGTACAGGGGGCAGTAGGGTAGTGTACGAGGGGTCAGTAGGGCGATGTACAGGGGTCAGTAGAACAGTATACAGGGGGCAGCAGGGCAGTGTACAGGGGGCAGCAGGGCAGTGTACAGGGGGCAGCAGGGAAATGTACGAGGGGACAGTTGGGCGGTGTACAGGGGGCAATAGGACAGTATACAGGGGGCAGCAGGGCAGTGTACGGGGGGGTCAGTAGGGCGATGTACAGGGGTCAGTAGAACAGTATACAGAGGGCAGCAGGGCAATGTACGGGGGGTCAGTAGGGCGATGTACAGGGGTCAGTAGAACAGTATACAGAGGGCAGCAGGGCAATGTACGGGGGGTCAGTAGGGCAGTGTACAGGAGTCAGTAAGACAGTATACAGGGGGCAGCAGGGCAGTGTACGGGGGGTCAGTAGGGCGATGTACAGGGGTCAGTAGAACAGTATACAGGGGGCAGCAGGGCAGTGTACGGGGGATCAGTAGGGCGATGTACAGGGGTCAGTAAGACAGTATACAGGGGTCAGTAAGACAGTATACAGGGGGCAGCAGGGCAGTGTACGGGGGGTCAGTAGGGCGATGTACAGGGGTCAGTAGAACAGTATACAGGGGGCAGCAGGGCAGTGTACGGGGGATCAGTAGGGCGATGTACAGGGGTCAGTAAGACAGTATACAGGGGGCAGCAGGGCAGTGTACGGGGGGTCAGTAGGGCGATGTACAGGGGTCAGTAGAACAGTATACAGGGGGCAGCAGGGCAGTGTACGGGGGATCAGTAGGGCGATGTACAGGGGTCAGTAAGACAGTATACAGGGGTCAGTAAGACAGTATACAGGGGGCAGCAGGGCAGTGTACGGGGGGTCAGTAGGGCGATGTACAGGGGTCAGTAGAACAGTATACAGGGGGCAGCAGGGCAGTGTACGGGGGATCAGTAGGGCGATGTACAGGGGTCAGTAAGACAGTATACAGGGGGCAGCAGGGCAGTGTACGGGGGGTCAGTAGGGCGATGTACAGGGGTCAGTAGAACAGTATACAGGGGGCAGCAGGGCAGTGTACGAGGGATCAGTAGGGCGGTGTACAGGAGTCAGTAAGACAGTGTACAGGGGGCAGTAGGGTAGTGTACGAGGGGTCAGTAGGGCGATGTACAGGGGTCAGTAGAACAGTATACAGGGGGCAGCAGGGCAATGTACGGGGGGTCAGTAGGGCGGTGTACAGGGGGCAGCAGGGCAGTGTACAGGCGGCAGCAGGGCAATGTACGGGGGGTCAGTAGGGCAGTGTACAGGGGGCAGCAGGGCAGTGTACAGGGGGCAGCAGGGCAGTGTACAGGGGGCAGCAGGGCAATGTACGAGGGGACAGTTGGGCGGTGTACAGGGGGCAATAGGACAGTATACAGGGGGCAGCAGGGCAGTGTACAGGGGGCAGCAGGGCAGTGTACGGGGGGGTCAGTAGGGCGATGTACAGGGGTCAGTAGAACAGTATACAGGGGGCAGCAGGGCAATGTACGGGGGGTCAGTAGGGCAGTGTACAGGGGGCAGCAGGGCAGTGTACAGGGGGCAGCAGGGCAATGTACGAGGGGACAGTTGGGCAGTGTACAGGGGGCAGCAGGGCAATGTATGGGGGGTCAGTAGGGCGGTGTACAGGGGGCAGCAGGGCAGTGTACAGGGGGCAGCAGGGCAGTGTACAGGGGGCAGCAGGGCAATGTACGAGGGGACAGTTGGGCGGTGTACAGGGGGCAATAGGACAGTATACAGGGGGCAGCAGGGCAGTGTACAGGGGGCAGCAGGGCAGTGTACGGGGGGGTCAGTAGCGCAGTGTACGGGGGGGTCAGTAGGACAGTATACAGGGGGCAGAAGGGCAGTGTACGGGGGGGTCAGTAGGGTGGTGTACAGGGGTCAGTAGGACAGCATACAGGGGACAGCAGGGCATCATTGATCATTGATGGCGCCATCGGATTACCGAGCGAACGACGTTTCCGATTTTCAGACGAAAAGTCGTTCCAAATTCAACCCGGGTATGGCCTGCATTAGGCTCGGTTCACACCTATGCAGTTTGCGTTTCATCCGTTTCTTCAGTGCTTTTTGCAGTGCGTTTTGCGTTTGACGCGTTATTGACTCAATTTGTTTTCTTGTTGCCAGGCAGATTATAACGCAAAACGCATCAAAAACGCACTACATGCTTTTCTGCAGCATTTTCATTGAAGTCTATAGAACCAAAAAATGCAACGTTTTGCATTTAAAAATAAAAGTCCCCGACCCTTTGAACCTGGGGTAAGGCTTGGTTCACACCTATGCAGTTTGTGTTTGATCTGTTTCTGCATTGCTTTTTTGACGCGTTTTTGATACTTTTTGCATTTTGCAGGTTTTCTTTTTAATTTGTGTATTTTTTTTCTTGCAGCTTTGAAGATTAAAACGCAAAACGCACCAAAATGCATCAACAACACACTACATACTTTTCTGCAGTGTCTCCATTGAAGTCTATAGAACCCAAAAAACCTGCAACATTTTGCCAGGAAGATTAAAACGCAAAACGCATCAAAAACGCACTACATGCTTTTCTGTAGCATTTTCATTGAAGTCTATAGAACCCAAAAATGCAACATTTTGATTTAAAAAAAGTCCCTTTCCAAAAAAACGCACCAGGTCGAAACGCAGAGATGTGAACCTGTCCCGTAGGAAATCCTGTTAAATGGACCGCTGTGCGTTTCCGGAAAATGCTTCGGTGTGAACCTGGGGTAAGGCTCGGTTCCCACCTATGCAGTTTGCGTTTGATCTGTTTCTGCATTGCGTTTTTGACGCATTTTTGATACTTTTTGCATTTTGCAGGATTTTTTTAATTCTTGCATTTTTTTCCTAGTTTCTAGGCAGATTAAGACGCAAAACGCACCAAAATGCATCAAAAACGCACTAGATACTTTTCTGCAGCATCTCCATTGAAATCTATAGAACAAAAAAAAAAACGCAGCGTTTTGCATTTAAATAAAGCCCCTGACCCTTTCCAAAAAAAAAAACGTCGCGGGTCGAAACGCGGAGATGTGAACCTGTCCTGTAGGAAATCCCATTAAATGGACCGCTGTGCGTTTCCGGAAAAACGCACGGGTGTGAACCTAGACTCCCGCAGGGATTTCAGTGATTGGGTTCTACGGCAACGCACGCATTTCACGGCACGGGCGTCCGGTTCTGAAAAAGAGACGTTCCCAGGGACAGGAAAACGCTTGAAGACGCCGAAAGACCCCCAGAGACCACCGAAAACTTTGGGGGAGAAGCGGGCGGGCGTTGGGGATCCAGAGGCGCGCGTCCCTGGGGGGGGGGGGGGGCAGCGAGCCGGCGCTGGGGGGTTGGGGGGTCTGCGAGCCGGCGCTGGGCAGGACGCCACAACAAAGAGAGCAGAAGATGGGGTGAGGAGGCCTTTGTTGTGCTCGTGCTGCAGTTTGGTGCAGTGCAGCTGATGTCACCTCCTCCTCCTCCTCCGGCTCGGTTATCATGCACGGCACGTCTGCTGCAGAGAATGACAGGCGAGCTGACATCACCGGGCCGGCCCCCTCCGCTCACAACATCCCCGCGTCAAAGCACAACAATGGCTGCCTGACGTTTGCTGGACGAGAGGTGCCTGCAAACCCGTCACGTGTCAACTGCGGTGATCCCCCCCCCCTCGCCCCTCCGTCCCCCCTTCTCCCATCATTATTATACAGGATTTATACAGCCACAACTGTTTGTTACAATGTAACAAGAGACACAAGAGTTACAATACAAATCAAGAGCAGAGGGGCAGCAGAGCTTACAATCGCTTTAGCTTTTTAACCCTTTCACGCTCAGCCTCAGAATCCCTTTAAATGAGCCTTAACACATGGAGGGTGGCAGGACAAACTGCCCGATTGGCAGTTTCGGTGGTCACATGATCTTGGGCTCCTGATCATGTGACCACTGAGACTGCTGCTGGCTGCTGATCATAACTAGAAACTAAGAGCTGTCTATGACAGCTGCCGGATCACAACTGGAAACCAAGAGCTGTCTATGACAGCTTGCTCACTCTGAGTTCGTTCTCAGCACAGACTCCTAGGTCGTCTATGGAGGGCAAGATTTGACTGCTTGATCACGTGACAAATATAATTGTCAGTTGCCGGATCAAAACTGGAAAGCAAGAGCTGTCTATGACAGCTGCCGGATCAAAACTGGAAACCAAGAGGCAGGTGCGGACTGACCATTTGGAAACTCGGGCACTGCCCGAGGGCCCGGGGCCAGTAGGGGGCCCCATGAGATGCCCCTGGTACCTTTTTCATAGGCTTTTTTGAGTTTGGGCAAGGACACAGGTGCCCCATGATCCCCTATTGCCCGGGGGCCCCATGAGTTGTCGGTCTGCCCCTGCCAAGAGGTCACTGTGAGGTCGCTCTCAGCACAGAATCTTAGGTCGTCTGTGGAGGGTAAGATTTGACTGCTTGATCACGTGACAAATATAATTGTCAGTTGCCGGATCAAAACTGGAAAGCAAGAGCTGTCTATGACAGCTTGCTCACTCTGAGTTCGTTCTCAGCACAGAATCCTAGGTCGTCTATGGAGGGCAAGATTTGACTGCTTGATCACATGACAATTATAATTGGCAGTTGCCGGATCAAAACTGGAAACCAAGAGGTCACTGTGAGTTCGTTCTCAGCACAGACTCCTAGGTCGCCTATGGAGGGCTAGATTTGACTGCTTGATCACACGACAAATATAATTGGCAGTTGCCGGATCAAAACTGGAAGCCAAGAGCGGTCTACGACAGCTTGGTCACTGTGTTTTCGCTCTCAGCATAGAATCCTAGGTCGTCTATGGAGGGCAAGATTTGACTGCTTGATCACATGACAATTATAATTGGCAGTTGCCGGATCAAAACTGGAAACCAAGAGCGGTCTATGACAGCTGCCGGATCAAAACTGGAAACCAAGAGCGGTCTACGACAGCTGCCGGATCAAAACTGGAAACCAAGAGCTGTCTATGACAGCTGCCGGATCAAAACTGGAAACCAAGAGGTCACTGTGAGTTCGTTCTCAGCACAGACTCCTAGGTCGCCTATGGAGGGCTAGATTTGACTGCTTGATCACGTGACAAATATAATTGGCAGTTGCCGGATCAAAACTGGGAACCTGGGACAGCCAAGGTTTTTGTGCACATTGTTGGATCGAGATGGAGCTCAGGTAAGAATTGAGGGGTTGGGGGAGATGCTGCACACAAAAGGTTTTCTGTTTTTGCACCTTCATGCATAGAATGAAAACCTTCAGCCTTTACAACCACTTTGTTGGTGGGGGGGGGGGGGGAGTTCCGCCCCCCCCATAAAAAAAAAAAAATAATTAAAAGTCAGCAGCTACAAATACTGTAACTGCTGACTTTTCTTTAATGGGATATTGGGTGTTGGCGCCGCCACCTTGACCAAGGGAAACCGGCATGAAGCCTTGTGCATTTTTTAGATGAGCCACAGGGACCTGTGAAGTGTTCCAGAGGGCTGAGAGGGAAGGAGGGGGGGGGGGGGGGGCCAACTTCCGGGTCAGTTTGCCACGGTGAACTGATAAGGAGGTGGGAGCGGGTACCTGTCAAAGCCAAGTACCCGCTCCCCCCTCCCACCCAAAAGGTGCCAAATATGGCAGGAGAGGTGAGGTGGGGGGGAGGCAGACAAGCGCAGCTCCCCCTTTTTGGTGGAACTCCGCTTTAAGTCCTGGAACAGGGGCGAACTGACAACTCATGGGGCCCCCCGGGCAATAGGGGATCATGGGGCCCTGTGTCCTTGCCCAAACTCAAAAAAGCCTATGAAAAAGGTACCACGGGCATCTCATGGGGCCCCCTACTGACCAAGGGCCCTTGGGCAATGCCCGAGTATCCAAATGGTCAGTCCGCCCCTGGTGTGGTACAACACTTCGTGGGCTTTTAGTCGCCTTTGATACTGCCCGAGCTCTTGCGACCTTTCAGGATCCCTGGAGCAGGCGGGGACTGTAAACCCTGCTGTGGGACTAGTTCATACTGGCGGTGAGCTGACGTTTTGTATACCAGAAGTTTCTGAACTGTTTTGTTGGTTTTTGCTGAAAAGAAAGCTGTTTTGTTTGCCTTTTGGAAAATAAAGACGGTTTGGCTTTTACAAATACAGTTGTCTAATGATCCGAGCTCCCCAGCTGTCACATGCTGTATCCAAGGACTTGGGGCCCCCCAAGAGTCACAGATCTATCGTTGGGGTGACATGATACAATTCCAGCAATGTGCTAACATTTAGTTGTCCTAGCGGGTGTCCTATTGACTTCTGGGTATTGTTGTGCCGGTAATGAGAAGGGGAATGACAGATGTACAACCAAAGAAGGCAAGGTGTTAGAAATTGTCCATCAGAAGTCATGAAAGCGTCCGATGTATCAATTACTCGGCACATATGTCCTGCTAATGTCGTTCCATCTCTGGCTGCTTTCATCTTCTCCGAGCAGCTGGTCCCAACCACGCATCCCATCCGAGCTGGAACACGTCTCTAGAGCCATCGGCTTCCACGCCGGACACTCCGTCCTGCTCACGCCGCACTTTTATCGCTTCGCTAACCAACTTTGACTTTTATCTCTGGAACGGGTTCAACTATTATTACTAAAGAGAAACTGTCGTTGAACCTGACGCTTCCTATGAATCAGCGGGACCCGCGCCGGCATGAGCAGATCCCACAATTACTCTGAAGAGTGAAAGAACACCGCGGCTCGACAGTTCCATTGTATGACCTGACGCCTAGGCAAGGATCACATGGTCTCTGACTACTAGAAGCGTGGTGTGTGTCTCACGTGAGAGAGCTGAGAGGGCGGGATTTCATCTGACAGACTCTGTCTGGTAGACCTGTAGGTCCGTGTCGGGGACTTATTGAGTGGAAGTCGCAGTTCATCATCAGTTTGGTTGGTTTTCACTAAGAGTGCCAAACGGTTGGATAACAGATCAAGTATAGACACAGCAGCCAGCATCGCCCAATCAGGAATCCTGCATACACACCCCGACCTGGCCAATAAAGGCATCATTCCTACCAGGGATGCATCGATACCGGTTTTTATTGGCGAGTACGAGTACCGATACTTTGGTCAAGTACTCGCGATACCGAGTGCTGATACTTTCGGTCAAGTACTCGCGATACCGAGTACTGATACTTAGGGTGAAGTACTCGCCGATACCCAGTACCAATACTTTTGGTCAAGTACTCACTGATAACGAGTGCCGATACTTTCGGTCAAGTACTCGCCAATACCAAGTACCAATATTTTCGGTCAAGTACTCGCCGATATCGAGTACCGATACTTTCAGTCAAGTACTCGCCTATACCGAGTGCCGATAGTTTCAGTCAAGTTCTCGCCAACACCGAGTACTGATACTTCCGGTCAAATACTCGCCGATATTGAGTACCAATACTTTCAGTCAAGTACTCGCCTATACCGAGTGCCGATACTTTCAGTCAAGTACTCGCCGATACCGATACTTTCAGTCAAGTACTCGCCGATACTGAGTATCGATACTTTCAGTCAAGTACTCTTCGATACTGAGTTCCGATACTTTCGGTCAAGTACTTGCCGAAACCGAGTACTGATACTTTCGAATAAGTACTCACCGATACCGAGTTCCGATACTTTCAGTCAAGTACTCACCAATACCGATACTTTCGGTCAAGTACTTGCCGATATCGAGTACCGTTACTTTCGTTCAAGTACTCGCTGATACCGAGTACCTATACTTTGGATCAAGTACTTGCCAATATCAAGTAACGACACTTTGGGTCAAGTACTCGTAAATACTAAGTACCGATACTTTCAGTCAAGTACTCGCCAATACCGAGTACTGATACTTTTGGTCAAGTAGTTGCCAATATTGAATACCGATACTTTCGGTCAAGTACTCGCCGATACCGATACTTTCAGTCAAGTACTCGCCAATACCGATACTTTCAGTCAAGTACTCGCCAATACCGATACTTTCAGTCAAGTACTCGCCAATACCAAGTACCGATACTTTCGGTCAAGTACTCGCCAATACTGAGTACTGATACTTTCGGTCAAGTAGTCGCCGATATTGAATACCGATACTTTCGGTCAAGTACTCGCCGATACCGAGTGCCGATGCTTGCAGTCAAGTACTCGCCGATACTGATACTTTTAGTCAAGTACTCGCCGATACCGAGTGCCGATGCTTTCGGTCAAGTACTCTTCGATACTGAGTATTGATACTTTTGGTCAAGTACTCGCCGATACCGATACTATTGGACAAGTACTCGCCAATACCGGTACTTTCAGTCAAGTACTCGCCGATACTGAGCACCGATACTTTGCGGTCCGCTTTGCGTTATTGGACACAAATTGCACCGCATAAAATAGCATGTGATTTGACCAGGGATGCGATTCTTGTCCAGATCTCATGCGGTTCCCCTCCACTCCTGTGTGAGCCCCATGCTTGTCATAGTCCGAGTTCACACAGGAGTGGTGGGGAAACCTTCCTGCAGGCATCCCATGCTGAGTGTCAGCGGCAGGAGAGGAGAGAAAGCGACGGGCATTTGAAATCCCCTCCGCTTTATTTCCTCTGCTTGCAGCGATGACATTTCGGGCCAGGCGGCATCTGATTGGTCAGCATTCCTGTTCAAATTTCACGCTAATCTTTGCGGTGCAGTTTGCATCCATTAAGTATTTTCACGAGTACTCATGGGTATCGGTATCCGTTCATCCCTATACCCACTGTTAGCTCACTGCGTGTAAATGCATAGGGCAGGGGTCCTAAAACTGCAGTCTGTGGGCCACATGCGGCCCCACTACAAGATTTTACTACATAGTTACATAGTTAGTCTGGCTGATAAAAGACAAAAAGTCCATCCAGTTCAACCATAAAAAAAAAAAAGTTATAATCCTACACCCACAGTTGACACAGAGGAAGGCAAAAACTACATCTGGCCCTCAGCATTTTTTTCTGATATTAATTCTCTGCACATCCTCAGTTTGGTGTGTATTGCTAGATATTTTTTTCAGTGTCCAGCTGAGCACTGGTTAATCTTGTAGGAGAAGTTTTCATTCTGCTCTGACTGTCCTATGAGGCTACATAACCCCTGACCCCCTGTCAGGACAGTGCTGATTCGCTCTGTGCTGATCACATGCACCCTCCTCCGAAAAGACACCTCTCTAGCCATCTGTCTTCTCTAATCCTCCCCTTCTGCTACTGTCCCCAATCCATCTGCTGATAGAATTGAGCTCTAGGAGTCACTCTGCACATGCTCAGTTTGGTGTGTATTGCTGGAGTGACTCTTAGAGGTTTGTTCTATCAGCAGATGGATTGGGGACCCTGCATTCACTTTATCCGCTCTCCCTGGACCCCGCATTCACTATATCCGCTCTCCCCGGACCCCGCATTCACTATATCCGCTCTCCCCGGACCCCGCATTCACTATATATGGTGTTCCCGGACCCCACATTCACTATATCCGCTCTCCCCGGACCCTGCATTCACTATATCCGCTCTCCCCGGACCCCGCATTCACTATATCCGCTTTCCCCGGACCCCGCATTCACTATATATGGTGTTCCCGGACCCCACATTCACTATATCCGCTCTCCCCGGACCCTGCATTCACTATATCCGGTCTCCCTGGACCCTGCATTCACTATATCCGCTCTCCCTGGACCCCGCATTCACTATATCCGCTCTCCCCGGACCCTGCATTCACTATATCCGCTCTCCCCGGACCCTGCATTCACTATATCCGCTCTCCCTGGACCCTGCATTCACTATATCCGCTCTCCCCGGACCGCGCATTCACTATTTCCGCTCTCCCTAGACCCTACTTTCACTATATCTGGTCTCCCCGGACCCTGCATTCACTATATCTGGTCTCCCCGGATCCTGCATTCACTATATCCGCTCTCCCCGGACCCCGCATTCACTAAATCCGCTCTCCCCGGACCCTGCATTCACTAAATCCGCTCTCCCCGGACCCTGCATTCACTAAATCCGCTCTCCCCGGACCCTGCATTCACTATATACGCTCTCCCCGGACCCCGCATTAACTATATCTGCTCTCCCCGGACCCCGCATTCACTATATCTGGTCTCCCCGGACCCCGCATTCACTATATCTGCTCTCCCCGGACCCCGCATTCACTATATCCGGTCTCCCCGGACCCCGCATTCACTATATCCGGTCTCCCCGGACCCTGCATTCACTATATCTGGTCTCCCCGGACCCTGCATTCACTATATCCGCTCTCCCACAGTACACAGAACATGGAAATGCAATTATTTTAGTAAATATAAACTGCTAAATCCCTTTTCTCATCAGCAGTATATAGCATTCTTGTGACTTTTATCAGTGTCCAGCAGAGCGCTGGTTACATATATAGGAGGAGTTTTCTTTCTGCTCTAGGAGGATGCAGAACACCTGACCTCTGTCTGGACAGTGCTGATTGGCCCTGTGCTTGTCACATGCACTGTCCCCCCCCAAAAAAAAAAAACCTCTCTAGCAATACACACCAAACTGAGCATGTGCAGAGTGACTCCACACGATATGTCTTATCAGGAGATAAGAAGGGAACACTGGAAGAAGGGGAGGATCAGAGAAGACAGGATCAAACATCCTTTTTACACAATGCGGAGGATTAACCCCTTAGGTTCCACAGTGAGTATAAGAAGCATGCTTTGCTGCATCTACAGACCGATTGTACTGTTGGGGGTTTAGGAACACTTTAAGGATTGAGAAGCTGCAATATATTACATTTTTGGGTTTAATACCGCTTTAAAGTAAACCGCTCTTTGGCCTGGACGGTAAATTACATTGTCAAAAACAGATTCAGTCTTCAAGGCCACATGGGAAAAAAGTGTATATGCTGTGATATGAATGATGTCCTCTGATAGTCTTCATCACATGAAATGGGAATCCATGGGAATGTTGTAGACGTTCTGGTGGACATTGCCACCCCATCACCCTTCCCCCGGAGCCAGCGGTAGGGGTCAGGGGTCAGGAATGGATGGATGGATGGCAGAAAGTGGAGAGGATAATCCCTGCTGGGACTGGGCTGTGAGACTCGGCTTACTTTCCATATAATTGGGTATTAAGGATTGTTTAAAGTCATATCAAATCACAATAACGTGCCGACATGACTGGGACCGGCTAACAAAAAAAAAAAAGAGTTGTAGTAGTTATGGGAAAGTTCCAGAATTAAAGCCAAAACTCTTTTTTTCAGTTTCGATAAAGAGGAGGAAGGTTGGAACAACTTTCAGGTTTTTATTGTTATCAGCAGGGGTGGACTGACAACTCATGGGGCCCCCCGGGCAATAGGGGATCATGGGGCATTGACGTCACTACGCTCGGCGTCTTCACTGGGTGCGGCGCCCACGAGGCGGGAAGGAACGGCGGTGTCACAGCTCCCTGCTAGGTAGGCCCAAGACCCTCTGAGAACTACCAGTGGGCTATTATCACAGCGGTTCGCAAACGGCAATCCCTCAGGGAAACATACCTTCCACCGGTGGCAAGTTATTTAAAGCTTACGGCTGTTGAGATTTACAGAGCCTACATGGTGTTCATAGGGCATGTTTTATGGGCCTAATTTACCCTGTATACTCGGGGAATTTTTTGGAAATCCTCTTTGGAGGAGAATCTACATATATATATATATATACGCTATCCTATTCAGGTATTTTTTGCTGTGACATAGCCACATCCTTATAAAACCGCAAATAACCTTCTCAAATTGAGCAATTTTTGGAAACCCTTTATTGGGTATATTAACCGTTTCAATACCGTGCAATTTTACACCTTCCTGCCCAGGCCATTTTTCAGGTTTCAGCGCTCTCACAATTTGAATGACAATTGCGCAGTCATACAACATTGTACCCAAACTAAAATTTTATCATTTTCTTCACACAACTAGAGCTTTCTTTTGGTGGTATTTAATCACCGCTGGGGTTTTTATTTTTTGCTAAATTAACAAAAAAAGACCAAAAATTTTGAAAAAAAAACACATTTTTCTTTGTTTCTGTTATAAAAGTTTACAAATAAATAATTGTTCTTCATAAATTTAGGCCGAGATGTATTCTGCTACATGTCTTTGGTGAAAATAACCCAAATTAGGATGTATTATTTAGTTTGTAGGAAAGTTATAGAGTTCACAAACTATGGTATAGATCTGAATATTGATCAATCCTGAAGTACTGACAGCCAATCTAATTTCTTGAGGTCCAAGAATGTCAGAATAGTACAGATATCCCCCAAATGACCCCTTTTTGCTGAGTAGACAGTCGGACGTACTTCATAAGAGGCATGGCGAGTTTTTTGAAGTTGTATTTTTTTGTCATAATTTTTCCGAAAATGAAAAAATGAAAAATATTATTTTCACTATTTTTTTTTTTACATACTGTCACCAGTGCAGTACAGCGTCATCATATAACTGGCATGGCGGTGAACAGGGACACTGACTGGTGACAGTATGAAAAAAAAAAAAAATTATATTTTTTTTTAATTTTTTTTTATTTTTTTATTATATTTAATTTTTTATTACATTTTTTTTTTATTTTTTTTAAGATTTTTTTTCATATTTTACTATGACCAAAATAGTACAATGTTACCATAGTAACATTGTACTACTTTGGGGAAGTGATCAGTATTTTTTTTTTTTTTTTTTTTTTTTACACAATTTGCTTATAGCAAAGAATTACTTTGCTATAAGCAAGCATTTAGCTGAATGAAATCGATTCATTCAGCTTTTTTTTTTTTTTTTTTTTTTTGTGCTTAGCTGTGATTTGGTCACAGCTAATCACATGACATGTGCATGTGATTAGCTGTGACCATTCACAGCTAGGCACTAGTATACAATGGATGGCATCATGAATGAAGCCATCCATTGTATACAACTGTCATGTGACCTGCTGTGATTGGTCGCGGCAGGTCACATGGTACCGGCAACGGGAGCCGGTACTCGGATCTGTCATCGGCCGTGTCCGAGGTGCACGGGCGGTGACAGATTCCGCTGCTGCGCCGCTCTGCAATAGCGCAAACGGCGCATGTGCGGGAGCACGCCAAATGGCGTGGACCCGGAAAGCTGCAGCGCTTTTCAAGCCGCCAAACGGCTATTGGCCGGGCGGCTAATGGTTAAACTCAGGTATCTACGGCCTGCTATATGCTATATACACATTATATGTGTTTGAAATCCACGCATCGTGTATTCCTGGTTCCTCACCCCCATATGCATCTTTGAAAAAGCATCAAGGACCTGATCTTATTTCAAGTCGACAGGAGTCTTCTTGATCCTTATTGATGGTAATATATCCACATTTTATGTGTGTTTTGTTTTCGGGGTCACCTGATGCCCATGATCTATATATTTATTATCTTTTTCTATATATATATATCCTCAGAATCATTTGGTACTGTGGACCTTGTTTCATTTGGGGTGGCTATCCAGGAAGTCCCTACACGTGAGAAGCGGGTATGATAGGCTCACTATTGAGAAGGTAACAGCAGTATCCATTGACTATTGTGGAGGGAGGCCTGGTAAATTTTGGATGTGATTTGGGTTCCATATTTCTATACATATACTATGTATTTTTGTGTTCCAGCTTGTACATTCCAGGAGGTCCCTGACATATACTGGGAACACACCTATTGAATACATGGTTCACTCAAATATAAAGCGGGAAACCTACGGAAACCCAGGATAACTATTTCATCATTACACAACTCTGCCTTATATGGTGCTCTGTTGG
This sequence comes from Staurois parvus, assembly GCF_062004578.1. Lineage (NCBI taxonomy): Eukaryota > Metazoa > Chordata > Amphibia > Anura > Ranidae > Staurois > Staurois parvus. Next base: position 333,189 of record NW_028319427.1, read on the forward strand.
CTAAGATGACCCTAAATTGAAGACGCTAAGTGTTTTTTATCATGATTTTATTTTTTTCATATGTACACCGTGCTCATGTTTAACCTCCCTATGATCTATGTGATCAAATAAAGTATTGTTAAAATTCCTTTGAATCCATATTACTCCGCGTGGATTATTTAGAAACCTTCTTTTTCAGATAGGCGTGTCCTTGTCACACTATCATATTGCTTAGCATGGGGATCATGGGGCCCCTGTGTCCTTGCCCACACTCGAACCACACTCAAAAAAGCCTATGAAAGGTACAAGGGGCATCTCATGGGGCCCCCTACTGTGGCAGTGCCCAAGTACTCGAATGGTCAGTCCGCTCCTGGTTATCAGGTTTTTTTTTTTTTATCACTTCTCATCAGGACACAAAGAATTGGGGCATCTCCACAAGGGGACACAGACAACATAAAGGAAAATTCCCGTAACCCCCCTAGCGGTCTGATTATGTCCATATTTCTGTGCTCAAAGCGGTACATTTTTTTGCATGGAAATATGTATTTTTTTTATTGCAGGCCTGTAATTTTTAGGAATAACTCACTGAAATCTGTCCGAACAAGAGTCTAGTAAACATCCCGGGGATGATAAAATTTGAAACACGAAATCATAAATTATAATTTAATAAATAATCATAAAAAATAATAATATAATAATAATAAATGTAATTCAATAATATAATCAAACCAAAAACACTGAAATGTGAAATGTAGCGCCAAGTTCGCACATCGCTGAGCTCAGTCGCAGAATCGTTTTCAGTGTCTGATGAGGAATTTCCCCCACCAATCATTATCACTCAATTCTGCAAGTGGTTCTGATTTACTATCGCTGTTCTCTAGCCGGTCTAAAACCGCGTCTGACCTAAAGGGATGCTTTTTGGACGCCATGGACGTTTCTCAGTTTCCAGGCAGAAAGAACAGTAAAAATGCAGGCAGGGCGCCGGACAAAGCACTCGGGACACAATGTATGTGAAATGGTTTGATACAGGAATGTTTTGTTATGTGATTTTAGTGAATTTAGTGAATGTCGCTTTTTGTCATTTTCAAATTTTCTGCCGTTCTGTCCCCGTACGTCCCGACGTCGCAGGGACCGGAACCCGGAAGACAGATGCTGGCATCAGCCGGAGGACATTACAGGGGACACTGCAGGGGGGACATCGCGGGAGCGCAGGACAAGGTAAGTGAAGAAGAGATCCCGGAGCAATGCTGCAGTGTATTCCTGAGTGTAGCTCAGGGGGGTTACCGCTTGTGGTGCTGAAACTTTACCCCGAGCTACACTCAGGAATACCGCCAGGGGGGTTAATGGGTCACGAAATACAAATCTGATAGTAAATGGAACTCTTTCCCACTTATACATATAACTCGTCTTACTACTCGCTCTGCTCTAACAAGACAGGAGGGTTGATTTACTAAGGCTGTCCATATACTATACAATTTTCTTACAATTTTCTGCCCAATTTCCTTTAGATTTACCTTCAGATTTGTAGTGTAAGGACCGGCCTAATTGGATTCAATTGAAAGTGTTATTTAGGTTTGACCTCATATTATATGGTTTTTAGTAAATGAGGGGCAATGTGGGGGGAAACTGAGGACAGTAATGGGGCGCTGTGGGGGGGAGCTGAGTACAGTAATGGGGTGCTGTGGGGGGGAGCTGAGTACAGTAATGGGGTGCTGTGGGGGGGAGCTGAGTACAGTAATGGAGTGCTGTGGGGGGGGGGAGCTGAGTTCAGTAATGGGGCGCTGTGGGGGGGGGGGAGCTGAGTTCAGTAATGGGGCACAGTTAGGGGGGAGCTGAGTTCAGTAATGGGGCACAGTTAGGGGGGAGCTGAGTACAGTAATGGGGTGCTGTTGGGGGGGGGCTGAGTACAGTAATGGGCTGCAGTGGGGGGGGGGAATGAGTACAGTAATGGAGTGCTGTGGGGGGAGGAGCTGAGTACAGTAATGGGGTGCTGTTAGGCGGGAGCTGTGTACAGTAATGGGGTGCTGTTGGGGGGGAGCTGAGTACAGTAATGGGGTGCTGTTGGGGGGGAGCTGAGTACAGTAATGGGCTGCTGTGTGGGGGGGGGGGGGGGAGAGCTGAGTACAGTAATGGGGTGCTGTGTGGGGGGGGGGAGAGCTGAGTACAGTAATGGGGTGCTGTGGGGGGGGGGAAGCTGAGTACAGTAATGGGGCTGCTGTGGGGGGGGGGGAGCTGAGTACAGTAATGGGGTGCTGTTAGGGGGGAGCTGAGTACAGTAATGGAGTGCTGTTGGGGGGGAGCTGAGTACAGTAATGGGGTGCTGTGGGGGGGAGCTGAGTACAGTAATGGGGTGCTGAGGGGGGGGACAATAATGGGGGAGACTGAGGACATTATTGGGGGGGCTGAGGACAGTAATTGGACCTTAGGACAGTAATGCGGGAGGGCTGAGGAAAGTAATTGGGGGACTGGGGACAGTAATGGGGGAGACTGAGGACATTAATGGAGGGACTGAGGACAGTAATGGGGGGGACTGGGGACAGTGATGGAGGCTGAGGACAGTAATAGGGAGGACTGAGGACAGTAATAGGGAGGACTGAGGACAGTAATGGAGGGTCTGAGGTCAGTAATGGAGGGTCTGAGGTCAGTAATGAAGGGACTGAGGACAGTAATGGAGGGACTGAGGTCAGTAATGGAGGGACTGAGGTCAGTAATGGAGGGACTGAGGTCAGTAATGGAGGGTCTGAGGTCAGCAATGGAGGGACTGAGGACAGTAATGGAGGGACTGAGGACAGTAATGGGGGGGGTGTGACACAAACTCTATTGACCCCACTGTCCCTAAGGTCTGGGGCAAATCCCTTTCCAAAGTGCAACTTCCCTTGCAAAGTGAACAGCCTATTTGCCTTTAGTAAATGCCCCCCCCCCCCCCCGGTACACCCATACGGGTTATGGTGAGAGGATTAGACATGGCTCACTGTCTCAAGTCCAAAACTCAACCGACTTCTTCAAAATCCGGGCAGTGGTTGTTTTTTTTTTTTTCTTTTAACGAACCCAAGAGACAGATAAAATAGGTGGTCATGGCGATGCTATATATCGGTGTTGCGCTACTTCTGATCCGCAGAGAGCGGGGAATTTATTGGATCAATTAGATCTCATTGTAAATGTGTCAAAAAATAACAAAACACAACACGGCTGATAAATCTCCCCTCTGTGCTCCTCTTCTTTATAGACGATCTGTGTGTCTGCTATGCACACAACGATATTTCCATCGAGGATTTACACACACAGCCTGGAACTGTACTGGGGGACTCGAGTTGGTATTAATGGCAAGGCGCAGCCTGGGTGAGAATTTACAATGCCATCATACAGCAATGGAGACTTGTACTCAGGGCGGGGGAACGCAGTTCTGGCAATGTAATGTTGTAATGGCAAGGGGGGGCTGGAGGGTCCCTTGATGCTGGCTCCTGGGGGATCTATTGTCACTGAAGGGGATCTATTGTTGAGGGAAAGGTCTATTGTTGCTGGTGGGGGTGTTATTGCTGGGATGGATCTACTGTTAAGAGGGGGCTTGTTTCTAGCTGCTCGAAGGTCTAATAAGCTGGCTACTGGAAGATCTGCTGTTTCTGGTAGGGGTCTATTCCTTGATCTGTTGTTTCTGGGGGGTGTTTTGTTGCAGGGGGTCTGTTATTGCTGGGGTAATCTACTGTTGCTGGTGGAGATTGATTGTTTCTTGATCTGTTGTTGCTGGGGGGTGTTTTGTTGCAGGGGGTATGTTGCTGGGGTGATCTACTGTTGCTGGTGGGGGATATATTGTTGCTGGGGCGATCTATAGTTGGTGGGGGGGGAGGGTTATTGTTGCTGGCTGCAGGGGACCTATTTTACTGCTTTTCTTGTTATCATTAACAAATTCCATGCAAATTACTTGAATTACACTGAATGGAGGCCAGTGGAGGGATTGGCAGAGAGGGATGGAGGACACTGAGTGGAGGCCAGTGGAGGGATTGGCAGAGAGGGGTGGAGGACACTGAATGGAGGCCAGTGGAGGGATCGGCAGAGAGGGGTGGAGGACACTGAATGGAGGCCAGTGGAGGGATCGGCAGAGAGGGATGGAGGACACTGAGTGGAGGCCAGTGGAGGGATTGGCAGAGAGGGATGGAGGACACTGAATGGAGACCAGTGGAGGGATTGGCAGAGAGGGATGGAGGACACTGAGTGGAGGCCAGTGGAGGGATTGGCAGAGAGGGATGGAGGACACTGAGTGGAGGCCAGTGGAGGGATTGGTAGAGAGGGATGGAGGATACTGAGTGGAGGCCAGTGGAGGGATTGGCAGAGAGGGATGGAGGACACTGAGTGGAGGCCAGTGGAGGGATTGGTAGAGAGGGATGGAGGACACTGAGTGGAGGCCAGTGGAGGGATTGGCAGAGAGTGGTGGAGGACACTGAGTGGAGGCCAATGGAGGGATTGGCAGAGAGAAGTGGAGGCCAGTGGAGGGTTTATCAGAGAGGGGTGGAGGACACTGAGTGGAGGCCAGTGGAGGGATTGGCAGAGAGGGGTGGCAGATACAGAACGGTTAGTAAGGTGGATAAGTCTGGCAGCAGCATTCATGATAGACTGAAGAGGGGATAGCCTGCGATGAGGTAGGCCAATGAGGAGGGAGTTACAATAGTCAAGGCGAGAGATAACAAGGGAGGTAATAAGTTGCTTAGTGGTTTCCGAGGTTAGAAACGGGCGTAGCTTGGAGATGTTGTGGAGGTGAAGTCTACAAGATTTGGACAGCGATTGGATTTGGGGCTGGAAGGACAGATGGGAGTCCAGGATTACACCTAGTACCCTGGCATGAGGGGAGGAACTGAGAGGATGCTCAGCTGACTTCCATCATCCAATCATCTGCAAGCAAAAATGCTGTTTTTTTTATTTTCCTTGTATTGGGTATTCTTGGCAAATTCAAGCTTTACCTCATTTACTAAGCTCTGGGACAACTGCACTTTGCAAAGTGCACAGTCTATTTGCCTTTAGTAAATCCACCCCTAAATGATATCCTTCTTCTCCAAAAATAATCCACACACATCCACTACTTAATGGCCCTGTAATCTATTCCCCATTAAATCATAACATCCTCTGTGGGCTCTTGAACCTCTCCTTTTCCCCCCTCGCTTCCATTGCTTTGCAACAAGCAGTGCACGTTAGTTATGGTCCTGTGCACTGCTCTACGCACACGTCCAGATCAAAGTTCCCAATACACATGTTCCTGCATATGGCTGAAGACACCACTGGATGGAGACCGGAAAGACTTCAGAGCAAGAGATAGGACCAGGGGCGGACACGACAACTCAGCACACCAGGGACCTCCATCAGAGGCAATATATTTCAAGGACCAGCACCTTCAATGTGGAAAGAAGGTGCTGGTCCTTTAAATATATACCATAAATGCATTGTGTAAAGAAATCTTACAAAACATATAATACATTAACCAATTCCTCTACAATGTGACTGAAATATAATGTCTATCAAAAATGTGCAGAAAAAAGTCCTGTATCACCAAATTCTTGCGTACAAATAAAAAAAAAGGGACCGATTCTTCTACCCAGGGGCAGACTGACAACTCATGGGGCCCCCGGGCAATAGGGGATCATGGGGCCCCTGTGTCCTTGCCCAAACTCAAAATAAAGCCTATGTAAAAGGTACCAGGGGCATCTCATGGGGCCTCCTACTGACCCTTGGCCCTCGGGCAGTGCCTGAGTTTCCAAATGGTCAGTCCGCCCCTGGTTCTACCCAAAAAGATTTAAAGTGCTGCACCAGCTGAAATGGCAACTCTCCGGTACGATATGGCCACTGTCAGTAGTCAAACCAACAAAACTATAGGTGAACTCCCAAATTTATGCCATTATCTCTCCTCCATGAATGGTAATACTACTCCTCATGTAGATGTTGTTAATGGGAGAATCTCGCCAACTCAGCAACAAATGGGAAAAGACCCAATAATAGAGCAACATGGTGTTCTAATGGATTAAAATGGGTAAAATCACAATGTGGATAGATGTCAGTGCACTCGCGTGATTTTGGTGCCAAGAGGGGCATCAACACAAACAGCTCAAAAGGGAGATCTTCACAGGCCGCTCTTACCAATGGAGCCGGAGAGTGTTCCAAAGACCGGCTATGACGTGGACCAAAGGGACCAGACATGACGTCAGAGACTCATGCCTCCATCAGAGGGTACAACGCTGTAAAATCACAGCAGAAGAAAGCAACGTTTCAAGGCCCTGAAGGACCCCTTCATGCTGATGCCTATTGAAGGTGTCCTGCGTGGCTCCAAAACGTTGATATCTTCTGCTGTGAGGTGATCATACAATAAAGCTCAGGACCTTCCTATAGATTTCTCTGGTGTGCTGGTGATATATCGCTTGCTCTATGCACACTACACATCCCATAGTCCATCTCCAGAGCAAGCAAGAGAGAGTAGCTATGTTCCTACATACAGTTGGACCACCTCAAATACTTCGCAGATTGGGTGTGACATGCATCCCACCAGGGGCGGACTGACCATTCGGGAACGCGAGCACTGGCAATGGGCCGGGGTCAGTAGGAGGCCCCATGAGATGCCCCTGGTACTGTTCATAGGTTTTTTTGGGTGTGGTTTGAGCATAGGCAAGGACACAGAGGTCCCATTATCCCCTATTGCCCGGGGGCCCCATGAGTTTCAGTCCACCCCTGCATCCCACTATGCATTTCCATTTCCAGCCTTTCTCAACTTTTTTTTAACATGGATGAACCCTTGAAAAGGGTTTCTGAGCGTAGGGAACCCCTGCTATATTTACAGCTCACGGTTCATTAGTGTGAGGGTCACCAAGAAAGCTCTTTACCAGGGGCGGACTGACAACTCATGGGGCCCCCGGACAATAGGGGATCATGGGGCCCCTGTGTCTTTGCCCAAACTCAAAAAAGCCTATGAGAAGGGTACCAGGGGCATCTCATGGGGTCCCCTACTGACCCCAGGCCCTTGGGTAGTGCCCGAGTTTCCAAATGGTCAGTCCGCCCCTGCTCTTTACATTTGTGGTCATTGGGAAGAATTCTCTTACAGATCACTATAAAGACCATTGGTGTCAGTGGTTACTTATGTAAGAGGCAGAAGTTGCTCATTGCTCATGGAACCCCAAGCAAACTCTAATGGAACCCTGGTTGTGTAAGGCTGGTCTATACAAAACTTTATTATCAATAATGAATATTAGGAGTGTGGAGTGAATGATACATTCACTTTTTCACTATATGATTCCAATTTTTGAAAGGTGGATTAAGGATATCACATTTATTCTCTTATGAGTGACCCTAAATAGTTGCCTCAATTGACTTGTAAAATGACAGGTATTTATGGGATCATTCCAGGGTATCAGAGGGTTCCTACTACTAATATTAATTGCATCCGTAATAGGACTTCTAATTACTTCCTTACTTCTCCTGGTGTAGGATCCTAGGTAAAATTTAGTTTTTGGGCTCCTTCTGTAGTCAAGGGAGCAGTGATCGTATGTCTTGGTCTGCTCAGGGTTTCAGAGGCTGGGAGTTTGATTGCTTTCCCCTGCCTCTGGAAGAAGCTTCTAGAGCTTAGGGAGGGAGATGAAAATAAAAGTCTGAATATTTATCATGCTCCAGCCAATCCCTGAAGAAGAGAGTCCAGAGGGAGCCTGAAAAGGTAATAATCTGTTGGTGATGAAGGATGAGTCTGCTTTTGGATCCAGTTTCTGTTGATGATGAAGGACAGGTCCGCTTTTTGATTCAACTACTGTTGATGATGGACAGGTCTGCTTTTGGATCCAGTTGCTGTTGGTAATAAAAGACGGGGCTATTTTTGGAACTAGTTGCTGTTGGTGATGGTGATGATGGATGAGTCCACTTTTGGATCTAGTTGCTGTTGATAATGAAAGATGGGTCTGCTTTTGGATCCAACTGCTGTTGGTGATGAAGGGCAGGTCCGCTTTTGGATCCAACTACTGTTGATGATGAGGGACAGGTTTGCTTTGGATCCAGTTGCTGTTGGTTATAAACAACGGGTCTGCTTTTGGATCCAGTTGCTGTTGGCGATGAAGTACAGGTCTGCTTTTGGATTCAGTTGCTATTAGTGATCAAGGACAGGTTTGCTTTTGGATCCTGTTGCTGTTGGTGATGGAGGACGAGTTTGCTTTCGGATCTAGTTGCTGTTGGTGATGAAGTACAGGTCTGCTTTTGGATTCAGTTGCTATTAGTGATCAAGGACAGGTTTGCTTTTGGATCCTGTTGCTGTTGGTGATGGAGGACGAGTTTGCTTTCGGATCTAGTTGCTGTTGGTGATGAAGGACAGGTCTGCTTTTGAATCCAGTTGCTGTTAGTGATGAAGGATGTGTATGGTCTTGGATCCAATTGCTGTTGGCGATAAAGGATGGGTCTGCTTTTGAAACTAGTTGCTGTTAGTGATGATGGATGAGTCCACTTTTGGATCCAGTTGCCGTTGGTAATGAAAGATGGGTCTGCTTTTGGATCCAATTGCTGTTGTTGATGAAGTACAGGTCCGCTTTTGGATTCAGTTGCTATTAGTGTTCAAGGACAGGTTTGCTTTTGGATCCAGTTGCTGTTGGTGATGAAGGATGGGTACGCTTTCGGATCCAATTGCTATTGGTGATGGAGGATGGGTATGCTTTCGGATCTAATTGCTATTGGTGATGGAGGACTGGTACACTTTTGGATCCAATTGCTGTTGGTGATGAAGGACGGGTACGCATTTGGATCCAGTTGCTGTTACTGATGAAGGATGTGTACGGTTTTGGATCCAATTGCTGCTGGTGATGAAGGATGGGTCTGCTTTTGGAACTAGTTGCTGTTGGTGATGAAGTACAGGTCCGCTTTTGGATTCATTTGCTATTATGGATCAAGGACAGGTTTGCTTTTGGATCCAGTTGATGTTGGTGACGAAGGATGGGTACACTTTTGGATCCAATTGCTGTTGGTGATGGGGGACGAGTACGCTTTTGGATTCAATTGCTGTTGGTGATGAAGGACGGGTACGCATTTGGATCCAGGTGCTGTTAGTGATGAAGGATGTGTACGGTTTTGGATCCAATTGCTGTTGGTAATGAAAGATGGGTCTGCTTTTGGAACTAGTTGCTGTTGAAGATGAAGTACAGGTCCACTTTTGGATTCAGTTAATATTAGTGATCAAGGACAGGTTTGCTTTTGGATCCAATTGCTGTTGGTAATGAAAGATGGGTCTGCTCTTGGAACTAGTTGCTGTTGACGATGAAGTACAGGTCCACTTTTGGATTCAGTTGCTATTAGTGATCAAGGACAGGTTTGCTTTTGGATCCAGTTGCTGTTGGTGATGGAGGACTGGTACGCTTTTGGATCCAATTGCTGTTGGTGATGGAGGACTGGTACGCTTTTGGATCCAGTTGCTGTTGGTGATGAAGGACGGGTCCGCTTTTAGATCCTATTGCTGTTTGTGAGTCAAATCTCATATTCTGCCATATTCTATAAATTCATATGGATATATATTTTGATTTCCAAAGTGTTTATCATAAGGCAATAACATTCCTTTAAAATGGTTTACTGTGTATAAACGCCCCCCCCCTCTGAGCAACAAATATTGATAAAAGCTAAATATGAGTGACAGCGAAGCAGCTGAAGGACACTTAATTTCTGCCCTCCCACAGACTTTATTAAGAATTTCACAGCAGTCAATCTGATTGAAGCATCAAAAAGCGCAGATAATTGAAGGTCAGACCCTGAAATGGCTTTTTTTTAATTACCGATGTCCTGAAATTCCCATTGCTCTACAGCAACAGGGTCGACCTCAGTGGGCAGAGACACCCATGCTTGTTAATTTATGTTTGCAAGTCTTCTTGGCTGCAGGTCAGGCCTGCTGGGGTTTGATTGACAGGTCAGGAAGGACCAGGGGGTGCCGGGAGGCATGCCAAGTGGAGCCCTCTGTGCTTTGGTTCACCGGGGTACCTTTCTGGCACTCTGAACTCTCCCAGCAGGAGCTGAGAATAAACAACTTGCACGTATCTCTAATTAGCAGGATTGGTTTATTATCAAGGCAACCGTTTACGCCGTGTTTTGCTGGAGACTCAGAGAATGAATTTCCAGAAAAAAACAAATTATGACCACTGTGACTTATGAACAATTAGTAGAAGCAAGTGCATGAGTTCAATTGCTATTAAAGTGGCACTTAGTTCATTTATATTTATTATTGCAGGGGTCTCCAAACTACGGCCTGTGAGCCACATCTGGCATGCTACAAGATTTTACCTGGCCTGCAGCCCAGGGGCATATTTACCACAAGGCATTTGCCTAGGGCGGCTTTTTTCAGGGGGGGCAGCAGCATTTTTCAGGGGCAGCGCAGCCCCGAAAGAAGGGATGGAAGAAGAGACACACAGCATGGGGACCAAGTGGGATCTGAGAGAGGCTGCGGGCTTCTTGATGGTGTATGCAGAGCCTGACTCTTGTTCCCGGGGATGTCCGGAGCTGTGAAGCTGAGTGTCTATCTCTCGCCGGGGTGGGGGGTTGCCAGTATATGGGGGGCAGTAGTAGTGGAAGGCTCACTCAGGTGGGGGGGGGGCTGGGGTGTTGTCGGTCAATGTCAGGCTCCCTTCATCTTCATGGGGGAGGGGGGTGTTGGTCGGTGTCAGGGTCTCTCCATGGTGGTGGGGTGGGGAGCCAATTTTTGTGTTGCCTAAGGCTGCACAAAACCTAAATACACCACTGCTGCAGCCACCTGTTCCGTAATTGTCTCATGCACTTCCATGGTGTAGGTGGACCAGTCTCCTGCACCATAACAGCCAACGATGTTGAGTGTCCAGAACACATGGACTCATTCATTACTGTGGTGCTAGCAGCTTGCCTGACCACACCATGGAATTGCATGATGCTGATCTAGGGTGGTGGCAGCATCTAGGGGCATCCCAACATTTAGGAAACGACCTTCTTTGCATTCTAACCTCTGTCTAGACCTTTCTCACATCTAGGGGTATCCCAACATCACAACATTTAGGAAGGGACCTTCTTTGCCTTCTAACCTCTGTCTAGACCTTTCTCACATCTAGGGGCATTCCAACATCACAACATTTAGGAAGGGACCTTCTTTGTCTTCTAACCTCTGTCTAGACCTTTCTCACATCTAGGGGCATCCCAACATTTAGGAAGGGACCTTCTTTGCCTTCTAACCTCTGTCTAGACCTTTCTCACATCTAGGGGCATCCCAACATCACAACATTTAGGAAACAACCTTCTTTGCCTTCTAACCTCTGCCTAGACCTTTCTCACCCTCCCCATTACGCTCTGTGCCATACTACCACCGTGGTGAAAATTGTAAAATAAGAAGATTGATGACTCTGTTGTGAAAGGAGGGTTTTGATGTGCAATGGGTGGCTTCTGATGGGATGAGGGCACTTTAATATAAAAGGGAGGAGAGCATGGACACGACTGGAAGGGCGGCTTGCACACGATTGGGTGATGGAAGTCAACAGAGCTTCACATCTTTCATTGAGCTAAGGGAAAATCTCTTACAAATTGACCAGCCTATTTGCCTACTAAATAAAATCCAATGTGTTTAATGGTCCCAGCAACACTTGATTGTTGAGTCTACGTCAACCTGGTCTACACACCTTCGAGCCATCATTGCTGGGAAAATCGGCCGATTTTTTCCCAACTTCACTGATAAAAAAAATGTGCCAAAGTCCCGAAAAATGGCTGACAAATTAACCCACTAACGGTGCAAAAATTGGCCAATTTTTGTTTCTTCAGACGAAAAATCGGCCGATTTTCGACCCGTCTATGGCCTGCAATAAAGGGAAGCATAGTCGCATGATCTGTCCACATAATTGAAAAACCAGTCTTGGGTTGGGTAGAGATGTCCATTGTTTATTCAAAATTTACATCGTCACTGACCATGAGCAAATGTAGAAGAAAACAGGCAGAGTGGGCAAAAAGTAAAAAATATACAATTAAATATTGCGTTTTTATTGAGCCACATTTATACCCTAGACTGAGTGGAATTATACCCTAAATCTGTGATGAATGACATTTCCCTCTAAGGAAATCTAAAAATGGTTTGTTTTCTGCTGTGTTCAATTATGACCGTCTACATTTCCGCAAAGGTACAGCATAACAGCCTCTGTAATTATACACTGCGGATTCGCGCAGGCGACGTTCCTCAGACTCAAATTCCTACCTGCCCAATTTAGAAGGATTAGCATTACCATAAAGCCAGCCGGAGCCACATTCATAGATAAGCTGAGGAAGAACCCACTTGGGGATCTCCTGATCTGCACAACAGCCGGAGCTGGAAAAATACATTTTTACTGTAAGAGAAGCAAAAAATATACCAAAAAAACCACAATGCAACATTAACGAGCCCTCTGGTGTTTGTTTTGGAATATCATTTGTATACAATGTAACTTTTTTTTTTTTTTTTAAAAGCCAACCTCAACTTTCACAGTCAAGATTTTCATCAAGTGGACGATTTGGATCTACTAATCATATTGAGTAGTTGTTTCAGTAACTTAGGCTTATACATTTTTTTTCTTCATAAGATCAACAATATTTGCCCAAATTCTCATGATCTATAGGACTTAGCAGTCGAAGTTAGAGATTGGAGAATGGGGCCACAGTGAGTGGGGGTGAACCAAGAATCTGACACTTGGGGAAGTGTCAAATACCAAAGAGGCTTGTGGTGGAACAAAGAGGAGGTAGGAGGCACAGGCTGCCAGAGAGGTGAGTATAATATCGCCAGGACCTTTAATTTATATTTATTGTTCCTCTTGCGGCTCTCATAATGCTTATGTGCAACAGCAAAGAGGGTAAGCTTTAATGCCCACACTATTATTATTATTATACAGTATTTATAAAGCGCCAATAGTTCGCTCAGCGCTGTACATTACAGAGGGGGACAGAACATGTGACAGAACAATACCAATACAATGCACAACATGATGGGATCGAGGGCCCTGCTCTTTCGAGCTTACAATCTAGGAGGGAGGGGATGGTGGTACAGGAGGAGAAAGCTGTGGGGGATGGAGTGGTAGGAAGAGTGGAGGAGGTCGGTAAGTTAGCAGGGGGTGGGGTAGGCTTCCCTGAAGAGGTGGGTTTTCAGGGTGCGCCTAAAGGAGAGGAGAGTAGGTGATACTCTGATGGGTTGGGGCAGGGAGTTCCAGAGGATGGGTGACACCCTGGAGAAGTCCTGGAGGCGGGCATGGGAGGAGGAGACCAGGGAACTAGAGAGAAGGAGGTCTTGTGAGGAGCGGAGTGTGCGTGTTGGGTGGTACTTGGATATTAGGTCGGTGATGTAGTTCGGGGCAGTATGGTGGACGGCTTTGTACGTCAGTGTTAGGATTTTGAATTTAACCATTGCGCAATCGGAAGCCAGTGGAGGGATTTGCAGAGAAGGGTGGTGGAAATGGAGCGGTTGGAAAGGTGAATGAGTCTGGCAGCCGTATTCAGGATGGACTGAAGCGGGGATAGCCAGCGGCGAGGCAGGCCAGTGAGGAGGGAGTTGCAGTAATCGAGTCGTGATATGATGAGGGAGTGGATGAGCTGTTTAGTGGACACTACACATGTGTCCAGGGCGGTAGAGCTTTCTGTGCTGGGAGCGTGCTCCTAGCACAGTAACCGAGATGTCAAAGACAGCTCTCAGTTTTTGCCAATGATCTTTAGCCGGAGGGACCAGCTCTCAATCATGTGGCTACTGTGACAGCCAATCACAGTGGTCATGTGATTGGCTGATCCTTCCCACCCTCCAGTGTAAGGATGTTGAGTGAATGCTGGGGCTGGGCTGGAAGGGGTTAAACGTGAGAGGGTCGCTTTAAGCAGAGTTTATGGTTTTCATGACCCTATGATAATGACTAATCTTTCAGAATATTGACTAGGCGAAAGCGGCTAAACAAAACCCTTCCTACAACCTAAAAAGCTTGGCCCTGCCCCATACTGCTATCCCTAACCATCCTATTGGTCCTTTATTGTACTAGGCATCTTCAGAGACCAATAGGGAACTCTGGGAAATGGGCTTAAGAGGGTTGCTTTAAGCAAGGGACATTGAGTTTATGGGTTCTATGGCCCTATGATAATGACTAATCTTACTTCAGATTATAGCCTAGGAGAAAGTGGCTAAAAAAACCTTTTCCTATGGTCTAGAAAGCTTGACTCTGCCCCATACTGCCATCCCAAACCATCCGATTGGTCCTTTATTGTAATAGGCAGCCTCGCCGACCAACAGGGAGTACTGGGAAATGGGCAGAGGTGGGACCAAACTCGACTTTCAAAGTCAAGTCAAGATTTCCATCAAGTTGGTTATTTGGATCTACTATTATTGTGAAATTATGTTTCAGCCAAGGGCAACCAAGGCTTATGCACTTTTTCATCATAAGGTCAGCATGACTTTCCCAAAATACAAGGATCTATAGGACTTGGAAGGCACATGAAAGTTGGAGAATGGAACTGCAAGTGGTGGGTGTCCAAGAATCTGCCACTCCCGGAAGTGAGAGTTTTATGGCAGTTGCAGAAATGGAACAGAGGGCAGCATGACTCAAAATTCAAGGATCTATAGGACTTGGAAAGCATGTAGAAGTTGAAGAATGGAACCACAAGTGATGGGGGACCAAGAATCAGCCACTCCCGGAAGTGAGAGTTTTATGGCAGTTGCAGAATTGGAACAGAGGAGAGGCAGGAGGCACTGGCCACAGGAGAGGTGAGTATAATACCTCTTTTATCACCAGAAACTTAGAGTGATTTATGCTTGACATGGTCACTTTAAGCCAAGACAATTGAGTTTATGGTTTTCATGGCCCTACCATAGCAACTAATCTTATTTCAGATTATAGGCTAGGAGAAAATGACTAAAAGAAAAAAAAAAACCTTTCTGGAACACATCTACAGCCTCAAATGCTTGACTCTGCGCCATACTGCCATCCCAAACCATCTTATTGGTCCTTTATTGTAGTAGACAGCCTCGCTGTCCAACAGGCAGTCCTGGGAAGTGGGCAGGGGTGAAGCCAACCTCAACCTTCACAGTCGAGTCGAGGTTTGCATCAGATTGGTTATTTGGATCTAATAATTATTTTGAAATGCTGTTTCAACCACAGGTCAAGCATGACTCAAAATTCAAGGATCTATAGGACTTGGAAGGCATGTAGAAGTTGGAGGATGGAACCACAAGTAGTGGCTGTCCAAGAATCTGCCACTCCCGGAAGTGAGAGTTTTATGGCAGTTGCAGAAATGGAACAGAGGGCAGCATGACTCAAAATTCAAGGATCTATAGGACTTGGAAGGCATGTAGAAGTTGGAGAATGGAACCACAAGTGATGGGGGACCAAGAATCTGACACTCCCGGAAGTGAGAGTTTTATGGCAGTTGCAGAAATGGAAACGAGGGGAGCATGACTCAAAATTCAAGGGTCTATAGGACTTGGAAGGCATGTAGAGGTTGGAGACGGAACCACATGTGGTGGGGACCAAGAATCTGCCACTCCCGGAAGTGAGAGTTTTATGGCAGTTGCAGAAATGGAAACGAGGGGAGCATGACTCAAAATTCAAGGATCTATAGGACTTGGAAGGCATGTAGAAGTCATAGAATGGAACAACAATGAAGGGTGGGGAACCAAGGATCTGACACTCCCGGAAGTGTCAAATGTCGGAGAGTTTTATGGCAGCTGCAGAATTGAAACAGGGGAGGCAGGAGGCACAGGCCTCAGTAGAGGTGAGTATAATACCTTGTTGATCACCAGAAACTTAGGTTGATTTAAACTTGACAGGGTGACTTTAAGCAAAGGTCTTGAGTTTATGTGTTTCATGGCCCTACGACAGCGACTAATTTTATTTCAGATTATAGACTAGGAGAAAATGGCTAAATAAAACCTTCCTGGCACACATCCACAGCCTCAAAAGGATTCAGAAGTGAGAGAAGAAAAACACAGTTGCCTATCTGTTGATCTCTATTTTATAAAAGGGGACCAACTGTGCAGATTAATTTAGGTACTGAAGGCACATTGCAAAGGCAGGTGCGTGTTTTGGCAGCGATACGATGAGCGGTGCCGGGACTTTATTGTGCCATGGTGAGATGATTGGGCTAAAGCCACTCAGACAGCTGCCAATTGATGTGTGAACGGTTCTCATCGCCCCACAGGTCAACGTACATTCAGAAATGATTGTTAGAAGGGCCACGAATCTACCTGTCAACTGCCTCCTCTCATTCTGGAGCCCACAACGGCAAAACATTGAAGTCCAGTATTGACAATCCCCTTTGTACCCATCTAAAACCTTTTTTTTTTAGAGAAATTGTAGATGTTTGCTATTGTCCTCCTCCCTTTTTTTCTGTATGGGGTGTTAAAGCCACCCTCCCACTTCTGTTTGGGTTTGTTCACACTGTGCGTGCATTAGTGCCCGCGCTATTTCATGATTTCAAGCGGGGCTGTGGATAAGGGGGTACCACCTGTCCTCCTGTACTGGGCTCAGGCTAGCAGGGGGGCCCAAGCAGCTGGGTGACTTAGATGTGGGCAGGGAGGGTGATCGGCATGGCGGAGGGGGCAATTACTGGAAATGATCCCCTGTATGGCTCTCTGTGCAGAAACTGAAAGCTGGCATCTTCTCCTTCCCCTCCTGCTACACCGATCACCTCCCCTCTGCACAGTGGCATCCCGAGGCAGGTGCGGGTGGTGCAGCCCGCACCGGGTGACACCGACTGCACGGGGTGACACCATGCCCGCTCCACGAAAAGGTAAGTTGTAAAGCAAGCCGATGATCCTTGCAGGATGGATGGGATCTGTGGATTGGGGAGCATAATGGATCGGACTCCAATCCATTATGCTCAATCCGCAGATCCGATCCATCCTGCGGGGATCGTCGGCTTTCTTTACAACTTACCTTTTCGTGGAGCGGGTCCGGTGTCACCCCGTATAGGTTAATGATTCCCGTAGGATGGATCGTCGGCATGCAACCTATACGGGGTGACACTGGACCCGCTCCACGAAAAGGAGTCCGATCCATTATGCTCAATCAGCAGATCCCATCCATCCTAGGGGCGGACTGACCATTTGGAAACTCGGGCAATGCCCGAGGGCCCGGGGTCAGTAGGGGGCCCCATGAGATGCCCCTGGTACCTTTTTCATAGGCTTTTTTGAGTTTGGGCAAGGACACAGGGGCCCCATGATCCCCTATTGCCCGGGGGCCCCAAGAGTTGTCAGTCTGCCTGCGGGGTGACATCGGACCCGCTCCACTAAAAGGTAAGTTGTAAAGAAAGCCGATGATCCCCGCAGACTCCGATCCATTATGCTCAATCCGCAGATCCGATCCATTCTGCGGGGAACATCGGAGGGGGTGTCACAAGTTTTATCGCACCGGGTGACACCAACCCTAGGGACGCCCCTGCCTCTGCACCATATGTTTTCCCCTTCTGCCCAGGTCCCCTGTGTGCCCCCCCCCCCTTACCCCTGCAGTGCTACCGGCTTCCCTCCTCTCCTTCCCACCGGCAGCTGCAAGTGCACAATATGATCCTTCAGGATGGAGAGTGGGGGGAAGGGTTCGGTAAAAACGTCACATTTACCAGCTACTTTCCAGAATGAACACAATGAGTGATTGGTACAGATCACTCACTGTGTTTATTCACAACTGAAGCACTGTAAACTGTGTTTTTTTGGAAGGGCCCTTTCAGGTTGGCTGTATGGGGCCTCGTGGTTTCTAAAAGCAGCCCTGCTTTCGATACATTTGGCCTTAGGCAGTCCCTTTATTTTGAAAGCTGCAGCCACTGGATTGTGTGCCAAACCCCCCCCCCCCCGCCATACAACGTACAAACCTAGCAGCAAGAGGGTTAAACCCCTGTCAGGTTTTTATCTGTGTCCCATTGTGGAGATTTCCCTTCACTTCCTGTCCCATTGCCAAAACAGAACGTGAGGGAATAGTGCCCCATCATTGGTGTCAGTGGGAGGAATAATGCCCCATCATTGGTGTCAGGGGGAGGAATAATGTCCCATCATTGGTGTCAGTGGGAGGAATAGTGCCCCATCATTGGTGTCAGTGGGAGGAATAGTATCCCATCATTGGTGTCAGTGGGAGGAATAGTATCCCATCATTGGTGTCAGTGGGAGGAATAGTGCTCCATCATTGGTGTCAGTGGGAGGAATAGTGTCCCATCATTGGTGTCAGTGGGAGGAATAGTGCCCCATCAGTGCCCCTCTATTGTACAGCGCTGAGCAAACCCTTTGGCGCTATATAAACTCGAAGTAATAATTGGTGTCAGCGGGAGGAATAGTGCCCCATCATTGGTATCAGTGGGAGGAATAGTGCCCCATCATTGGTGTCAGTGGGAGGAATAGTGCCCCATCATTGCTGTCAGTGGGAGGAATAGTACCCCATCGTTGGTATCAGTGGAGGAATAGTGCCCCATCATTGGTGTCAGTGGGAGGAATAGTGCCCCATCATTGGTGTCAGTGGGAGGAATTGTGCCCCATCATTGGTGTCAGTGGGAGGAATAGTGCCCCATCATTGGTGTTAATGGGAGGAATAGTACCCCATCGTTGGTATCAGTGGAGAAATAGTGCCCCATCATTGGTGTCAGTGGGAGGAATAGTGCCCCATCATTGGTGTCAGTGGGAGGAATTGTGCCCCATCATTGGTGTCAGTGGGAGGAATAGTGCCCCATCATTGGTGTCAGTGGGAGGAATAGTGTCCCATCATTGGTGTTAATGGGAGGAATTGTGCCCCAAGGGCCAGATAAAAGCAAGCAAAGGGCCACATCCGGCCACAGTTTGAAGACCACTGCAAAACAACCTAAAGAAATGGATCCTTGAACAATGGAACAAAAAACCTTCACACCTACACATGCACGCGTGGCCCACACTCCTTCCAGGAACACGTCTCCTGTAATTAGGAGGGTTGCTTCATTTTCCCGCGGACCGCTCAGCCTCGCCTGTCATGGCCGCGAAAGTTTCGAGATGTCAGAATTGGATTTCAGGGAGAACATGCTGGCTGAACATTTGCTCCTGCAATCCCTCTGACAATATGTGAAGATGCGCACATGACAGGACGCAGCCGGTGTCACCGACATCTCCCTTTGCCATGCGGCACCTTCTCTGGCGTATTCAACGTCTTCCTAATTAGGAAACATTTTTGTTCCCATGGAATATGTTGGCGCTCATTTCCTAATCAGCAGAGAGCGGCGATGTGTGATAACCCCGGGAAGCTCGGGGCTTATGTGCAACCCAACCGCCGACTTCATTACGATAGAACCTTCCCGTCTTAGCTTCGCCGATTCCTAGAAATACTGAGGTCACCCTGCTGATCCCTTCCTTCTGAAATGGCTAGTTGCCTAGATGTGATGATAATCCTGTCTTTGGTAATTTCTGCGGTGCTGGCCTGTATCAAATATACAGATAACAAATTCCATCATTGGTGTCAGTGGGAGGAATAGTGCCCCACCATTGGTGTCAGTGGAAGGAATAGTGCCCCATCATTGGTGTCAGTGGGAGGACTAGAGCCCCACCATTGGTGTCAGTGGAAGGAATAGTGCCCCATTATTGGTGTCAGTGGGAGGACTAGTGCCCCATCATTGGTGTCAGTGGGATGACTAGAGCTCCATCATTGGTGTCAGTGGGAGGAATAGTGCCCCATCATTGGTGTCAGTGGGAGGACTAGAGCCCCATCATTGGTGTCAGTGGGAGGAATAGTGCCCAATCATTGGTGTCAGTGGGAGGACTAGAGCCCCATCATTGGTGTCAGTGGGAAGAATAGTGCCCCATCATTGGTGTCAGTGAGAGGACTAGAGCCCCATCATTGGTGTCAGTGGGAGGAATAGCGCCCCATCATTGGTGTCAGTGGGAGGAATAGTGCCCCATCATTGGTGTCAGTGGGAGGAACAGCGCCCCATCATTGGTGTCAGTGGGAGGAATAGTGCCCCATCATTGGTGTCAGTGGGAGGAATACCCCCCCATCATTGGTATCAGTGGGAGGAATAGAGCCCCATCATGGGTATCAGTGGGAGGAATAGCACCCCATCATTGGTGTCAGTGGGAGGAATAGCGCCTCATTATTGGTGTCAGTGGGAGGAATAGCGCCCCATCGTTGGTGTCAGTGGGAGGAATAGTGCCCCATCATTGGTGTCAGTGGGAGGAATAGTGCCCCATCATTGGTGTCAGTGGGAGGAATAGTGCCCCATCATTGGTGTCAGTGGGAGGAATAGTGCCCCATCATTGGTATCAGTGGGAGGAATAGTGCCCCATCATTGGTGCTGGCCTGTACAAATATACAGATAACAAATTGCTCCCCCCAATCCTTTTCTCCCCCTCTCCGAAGGCCCCCCATATTTTTTTTTTAATTCCCCAAATACCTACCTCAACGCTAGGATGGGTATAGAGGAAAGTCCGATACAAAAGATCGTATAACTCGAAGGTTCATCTGAGAACTTTCATGGAAGACAAGAGGTAAGAGGTAAAGCCAAGGCGTTTCGGGGTTGAAAATAACTCCCTTCATCAGGGCTCGTATGTAGTGGAATAATAGGCAGTAAAAACTAGACATGCGCGGTTCGTTTTGTTCCGGATCGAATTATAATCAGAGAAGAAATGAACCTGAGCTGTGACCTGGAAAGAAAAGAAAATTCTTGGCCACGAAAATTCTTTTCTATAGCAGCATGAAGTGAAATTGGAGGCTTGGATGGTTGAATATCGAAATCAATGGTGGCGCTATGGCATTAGAAAATGCACAAAATTTCCAATTTTTAAAAGAAAATTTGTTCGAAATTCGAGCCATGTATGGCCTACACGGGTCGAATTCCGAACGATTTTTTGTCCGAAAATGGAAAACGTCGTTCGCTCAGTTATCCGATGGCGCCATCAATGATTTCGAAAATCAGCCGACCGAGTCATAAAGTTCACCCCATATAACAGGCGAAACTTCTTTCCAGGTCACGGCTCATGGCGCATATTCTTTTCAGAAAAACGATCGTACGATTTGACCTTCATTGAGATGAAAATCGGTCGTTTTTCATGAATTTTCCAACATGCCCAATCACCGAAAAGGGGAGGAACCACGAAAATAGGCCGGTGCCGTTGACCCCACTAACAGAGCAAAAAATGGCCGATTATTTTTAGGTCCGATTTTTGGACGAAAAATCGGTCGAATTTCGACCCATGTATGGCCGGCCTTATTTCTTTTTCATTTCCATTTCTCACACAATTCTCCCATCATTGATTCGAAATTTGTTCGTTTTACCAAAAATTTTCGACATGCCCAATCACTCAAATTCGACCACTATTGATTCTGAAATTCAACCAACCGAGCCTTCAATTTCATCTCCTGTTGCTACAGAAAAGAATTTTCATGGCCAAGAATTTTATTTTCTTTCCAGCTCACAGCTCAGACTGATGCAGGCCACATACATGGTTCGCATTCCGAACGATTGTTCGAATTCCGATTGATTGTTCGTCCGAAAATCAAAACCGTCGTTCGCTTGGTAAAACGATTGTAAGATTTGACCATCATTAAGTCGAAAATTGGTCGTTTTTCCACAAATTTTCCAACATGCCCAATCACCGAAAAGGGGAGGAACCATGAAAATTGGCTGGTGCCATTGACCCACTAATGCAGGCCATAGACGGGTCGTTTGCTGGCCGATTTTTCGAAAAATTTGCCAATATTCACGCTGTTAGTGGGGCCTGCCCGTCAGCTGTTTTTCGTGGATCATCTCATTTACTTTTATCGGTCATGCTGGAAAATGGCGGCAGCGGCGTTGACCGATTTTTAGTTTATCGGCCGATAAACGAGCTGTCTATGGCCTGCCTAACAGAGCGAAAATCAGCCGATTATTCTTAGGTTCGATTTTCGGATGAAAAGTCGGTCGAATTTCAACCCATGTATTATGCAGGCCATAGACGGGTCGAAAACCAGCCATTTTTACAAAAAAAAAATCTAAAAATCGGTCGTTCAATAGGCCGACGTTACCAACAATGGTAAAAAAAATTGGCCGATTTTTGTCCCGTCTACGGCCGGCATTTAGTTACTTCTGTCCCTGCAGAGAGCTCCGCTATTATATTTGACATGAAAGTTTTGTGGTTGCAACAATGTATCTATTTGTATCCATTTTGGATACAGATGTTTTTATTCGGATACAAATGGATACATTGTTGCAACCGCAAGACTTTACATATAAAATATAATAACAGACTGGAATTCTTTTTCTTCTTCCTCTTCTTTTTCTTCTTCCTCTTGATTTTCTTCCTCTTCTTTTCTTCCTCTTCTTTTCTTCCTCTTCTTTTCTTCCTCTTCTTTTCTTCCTCTTCTTCTTCTGCTTCTTTTTCTTCTTCTTCTCCTTCCTCTTCTTTTTCTTCCTCTTCTTCTTCCTCTTCTTTTTCTTCTTCCTCTTCTTTTCTTCCTCTTCTTCTTCTTCTTCTCCTTCCTCTTCTTCTTCTTCTTCTCCTTCCTCTTCTTTTCTTCCTCTTCTTTTTCTTCTTCCTCTTCTTTTCTTCCTCTTCTTTTCTTCCTCTTCTTTTTCTTCTTCCTCTTCTTTTCTTCCTCTTCTTCTTCTTCTTCTCCTTCCTCTTCTTCTTTTTCTTCTTCTTCTCCTTCCTCTTCTTTTTCTTCCTCTTCTTCTTCTTCTCCTTGCTCTTCTTTTCTTCCTCTTCTTTTTCTTCTTCCTCTTCTTTTCTTCCTCTTCTTCTTCTTCTTCTCCTTCCTCTTCTTCTTCTTCTCCTTCTTCTCCTTCCTCTTCTTCCTCTTCTCCTTCCTCTTCTTCTTCTCCTTCCTCTTCTACTTCTCCTTCCTCCTTCCTCTTCTTTTTCTTCCTCTTGCAGGTCACGGCTCATGCGCAGATTTTTTATCAATAAAAAGATCGGCCGATTTGTCCATCATTGCTGGGAAAATCGGCCGATCGGCAAAATCGGCCAATTTTTTTCCAACTTCACAGATAATAAAATATGTGCCAAAATG
Organism: Staurois parvus; assembly: GCF_062004578.1. Classification (NCBI taxonomy): domain Eukaryota; kingdom Metazoa; phylum Chordata; class Amphibia; order Anura; family Ranidae; genus Staurois; species Staurois parvus. The sequence continues at coordinate 356,090 of NW_028319427.1, forward strand.
CCGAAAAACAGCCCAAAAATTAACCCACTAACGGTGCAAAAATTGGCCGATTTTTTTTTTTGGGCGAAAAATCGGCCAATTTTCGACCCGTCTATGGCCTGCATTAGGCTTACTTTTTTTTTTATTTTTTTTATTTTTATTGTAGGTTTCCCATGTTTATGCTGTTTTTGCTCACGTCCCTAACGAAGGGGCAGTTCTAAGCCCCTGAAACGCGTTGGTGTTTTTTTTTACCTCCTCTCGCCTGGACCCACATTAGCGCGGTGGCGCCCCCTATACTTTTCACATGTCTCAGTGTTTTCTGGAAAAGGTCCCTAGTTAAATTTCGGTGAGAGTTTCTCTTTAACTGGGCCGAAGGCCAATCCGTTTGGCGGCAGTTGTTCCTCGCCCTCGGCGTACGTTCGTACCACAAGCTCCGGTATCTTTTTCATGCCGGCACATTTGTAGAATCACCAGGAACAAATGGGGCTTTAATCGGTCCCGATATGATTTCGGATTACAAGCTGAAAAGCCTCTGTCTAGACTCGCCCCGGCTCGGGTTGCAGGTCAGGCGATCCGGCGCAGCCGCCGTTTTAGGGGGGGGGATGGGAGCGTTCTGGCTTTGCAGAATATACATTGGGGGGGGCAGCTGGGGTAACCAGACACCGGCCATAAACTCCATCTGTTCAATAAACATTCAAGGCGGGCGCGGCAACGCTTAGTAAAAGATAAAAGTCGACCTAAAAACATTGCTGGCTACAAAAAACTATTCAAAGGACGTCATATATTACAATATATATAAACCGGATGGCTACAATCTCATAGGAGAGTTATTCTGCATATATTTTCTCTCCCCTGACCCCCCCCCCCCAAAATGAACACGCTAATAACATTAAAAACAAAATCCTTTCTACTTTCAATACATAACTAATTTTGGACCTGTTGGTGATGTCATCACTGGGTCTCTGTGCTTCTCTATGCAATGCAAGAAATTGTGGCTGGTGGGAGGGGCCAGCAGGGGGCTGTACATGGCTTCCTGAAAACATCACAACACCCAACCTTAGTACTCCTCTTAGGAACCCTCAGTCCCTATACAGGCGGTGGGCTGGCTTTTGGGAGGAGTTATGCAAATGTCACAATGCCTCGATGGGTGGGTACAGGGGCGGACTGATAACTTATGGGGCCCCCGGGCAATAGGGGACCATGGGGTCAGTCAAAGCACACCCAAAAAAGCCTATGAAAGTTACCAGGGGCATTTGAAGGGGCCCCCTACTGACCCCGGGCCCAAGTGCTTAAATGGTCAGTCCGCCCCTGGGTGGGTGTCAGTCTGGAGGAGTGGGCGTTCCTAGGCAGGCTGACTCTCCATGATTGAAAGAGCTGAAATCCAATAAATGGAAGGGGCGGGGCCGGGGACAAGCTGGGGAGGAACGGTCTAGATCAGTGGTCTGCAAATTGCTGCACAGGGGCCGAAAGCGGCCCTTTGCTTCCCTTTATCCAGTCCTTAGGGCATAATCGCTGCCACTGACACCAACGATGGAGCAGTATTCCTCCATGTGACACCAATGATGGGGCACCCAGGAAAGGAGGCGGAGCTCTCTCTGACTGGCTGCAGCTTCTAATGCACATTGTGAGAAGCTCCCAGTGTGCGGTGACATCAGAGGAAGCCGTTTTAGCCGAGGAGAAGAGCCGGCACAACTGTAAGACTGGAGGGGAGGAGCCAGAACTGTAAGACTAGAGGGGAGGGGCCGGAACAACTGTGAGACTGGAGGGGAGGGGCCGGAACAAATGTAAGACTGGAGGGGAGGAGCTGGAACAACTGTAAGACTGAAGGGGAGGAGCCGGAACAACTGTAAGACTGGAGGGGAGGAGCTGGAACAACTGTAAGACTGAAGGGGAGGAGCCGGAACAACTGTAAGACTGGAGGGGAGGAGCTGGAACAACTGTAAGACTGGAGGGGTGGAGCCGGTACACCTGTGCAGGACTTAAGGGGAGGAGCCAGTACACCTGTGCAAGACTGAATGGGAGGAGCCAGTACACTTGTGCAAGACTGAATGGGAGGAGCCAGTACACCTGTGCAAGACTGAAGGGAAGGAACGGGTAAACCTGTGCAAGACTGAAGGGGAGGAGCCAATATACCTGTGTAAGGCTAAAGGGGAGGAGTCGGTACACCTGTGCAAGACTGAAGGGGAGGAGCAGGTACACCTGTGCAAGACTGAAGGGGAGGAGCCAATATACCTGTGTAAGGCTAAAGGGGAGGAGTCGGTACACTTGTGCAAGACTGAAGGGGAGGAGCCGGATCACCTGTGCAGGACTGAAGAGGAGGAGCCACTACACCTGTACAGGACTGAAGGGGAGGAGCCCGTACACCTGTGCAAGATTGAAGGGGAGGAGCCGGTACACCTGTGCAAGATTGAAGGGGAGGAGCTGGTACACCCGTGCAAGACTGAAGGGGAGGAGCCGGTACACCTGTACAAAATTGAAGGGGAGGAGCCAGAGTTCTGACTGTCCAATGTCTTTCTGTTGTAATCCTGCCATTTACTGCATACCGGCCACAATGAGGAATCAGGCTGACAGTGGGCGTGTCTCCGTCAGCTGGCGAGATAAGAGCACGGTCAGGTGAAGAGAATCCTCAGAAAAGGGGAGTCTCGCTCTTCAGATGAATGCAGTTTTTATGGCGCCGTAATGCATCGGCTGTCACCAGGCCGTAAAGAACGAACGTTTATCCAATTTACTGCAGAAACAAGCACTACGGACGCGCCTTCCCGTGGCACGACACGAGCCGATTGGTTATATATTACTCCGAAGACAAAACGCACATGATGTGTAACTGATTACTCCTTCCGCAAGCAATCAGGAATAGATTACCTCTTCAGCGTAATTTAATTAAGATCCAGGCGGCCGGCTCGGCGCTGCAGCTTTCCCATTACCGCTGCCACACGGAAGACATTCATCTCGCCTCTCCGTCGTAACTCCTGCGGTTCCGGGATCTGCCGCACGCAGACGCTCCACAATTGTTAGGAAAAGTCTTTCTACAACTGAATATCGCAACTGTGTTCGGTGTCACCCGAGCCGGCTGCTAGAATGCTGCCCCCCTTCTTGAAGGACGGTTCACACTCCATGCGTTTCAGTTGCTTTTATTCTGCATCCAAAACGCACAGAAAGTCGGTGATATGGTTGTCGGTGTCATCGTTCACATCAGTGCTGACAGTTCCAGTGCATTCCGGGTGCAGAAAAAAAAGTAAAACAGGCCGCAAAAACAGATGTAAATTGATGAAAACGAATGTATTCGGATGAAAACGGATGAAAAACAGACCCCCATGTATTTCTATGGACTAACGGATGTAAACTGATGATCATCTGTTTACATTCGTTAATGTCTGCATCCGTTAACATCTGTTTATTTGAACTGAAGAAAACCCTATTTGGATTATGGATGTTAACGGATGAAAACAGATGTAAAATGGCTAAAAACGGATGAAAACTAATGTAAACAGACAAAAGCGGATGTAAACGGATGAAAAACGGATATAAAAGGACAATAATTGATGAAAAACTGATGTAAACAGAAGAAAACGGATAGAAACAGATGCAAAACAGATGTAAATGGATGAAAACTGATGAAAACTAATGGAAACAGAAAAAAGCGGATGTAAACTGATGAAAACTGATTCATCCATTCCTTTAAAAAAAACCCGGAATGGATGAAAAACTGATGTAAACGGATGAAAACGGATGAAAAATAGATGTAAATGGACAAAAACGGGTGAAAAATGGATAAAAAAGGATGTAAACAGATGAAAAACAGATGAAAACAGACAAAACCAGATGTAAAAGGATGAAAAACAGACACTCATGTATTTCTATGGACTAACGGATGTAAATGGATGATCATCTGTTTACATCCGTTAACATCCGTTTTTTTGAACTGAAAAAAACCCTATTTTTCTTCCGTTAAAAAAAACCCGGAATGGATGAAAAACGGATGTAAATGGATGTAAACGGATGTAAATGGAAAAAAATGGACGTAAACGGATGAAAAAGCATGAAAAACAGATGACAACGGCTGAAAACCTGATAAAAACAGATAAAAACTAATGTAAATTAACAGAAACAGATGTATACGGACGAAAATGAATAAAGAATGGATAAAAATGGATTAAAACTAATGTAAATGGACAAAAGCAGATGTAAACAGATGAAAAAATAGATGTAAACGGATGAAAACTGATGTAAACGGATGAAAAATAGATGTAAACGGATGAAAATAGATGAAAACGGATGTAAACGGATGAAAAATAGATGTTAACGGATGAAAAACAGATGTAAATGGACGAAAGCGGATGAAAATTGGCTAAAAAACAGATGAAAACTAATGTAAACAGACAAAACCGGATGTAAACAGATGAAAAAACAGACCCCCGTGTATTTCTATGGACTAGCAGATGTATATGGATGATCATCTGTTTACATCCGTTAATGTCTGCATCCGCTAACATCTGTTTTTTTTTAACTAAACAAAACCCTAAAACGGATGTAAACGGACGAAAATGGATGTAAACGGATGAAAAACTTGGGGTCAGACGAGGGGACGGGGTGACGTCCTGGCCACTTATTTCCTTTGGGAACCACAGAGGAGTCTCACTCATGCCGATATTTAGGAACCAATTCCCAACCAAACAAGCCGCCTCCTTCACTCCTTCACCACCCAATCCACCTAATTTCCGAAGGAGTTGTCAGAGAACGTTTGTTGTTGTCAGACTATCGATCTCGGCCCGTTATTATCAGCCCCGCTGGGGACCAACCTCCAGTTCACAAATGGTAAACATTTCCATGCTGATAAGATCCATTACGGGGGTCTCTGGGAAATTCTTTGGAAACGACCGTTCTGCTAATCGAATTATTTATCTATCTGGAACGTAAACCTGCAAACCATAACTTCAATTAGAGCCAAAAGAGCGGCTTTTTAAAATGGAATCTGAAACGCGGAGATGAACCTTTTGTGGTCCATTGACTAACGCGATGGATTTTTCTACATGTGATGCGCAAATGTGGAGAAGATGATTTATCGCCTGTCCTCCGCAAACATGGAGGGCAGCAAAAAAAAGGTCTTTATATAAAATGTTCATAATGTCCTCCATTATAACTGCAGTGACGTCAACGGCAAGATCCGTACACAAACGGCTACAGTGTACAATATCCACCGTATATCTCTCTTCATATATATATATACTATATTGTCAAATGTATTGGCCCCGCCCTCCAAATCATGTGATTCAGGTGTTCTAATCCCCTCCATATCATGTGATTCAGGTGTTCTAATCCCCTCCAAATCATGTGATTCAGGTGTTCTAATCCCCTCCAAATCATGTAATTCAGGTGTTCTAATCCCCTCCGTATCATGTGATTCAGGTGTTCTAATCCCCTCCACATAATGTGATTCAGGTGTTCCAATCCCCTCCAAATCATGTGATTCAGGTGTTCCAATCCCCTCCAAATCATGTGATTCAGGTGTTCTAATTCCCTCCAAATCATGTGATTCAGGTGTTCCAATCCCCTCCATATCATGTGATTCAGGTGTTCTAATCCCCTCCAAATCATGTGATTCAGGTGTTCCAATCCCCTCCATATCATGTGATTCTCAGGTGTTCCAATCCCCTCCATATCATGTGATTCAGGTGTTTTAATCCCCTCCATATCATGTGATTCAGGTGTTTTAATCCCCTCCACATAATGTGATTCAGGTGTTCCAATCCCCTCCCAATCGTGTGATTCAGGTGTTCCAATCCCCTCCCAATCGTGTGATTCAGGTGTTCCAATCCCCTCCCAATCGTGTGATTCAGGTGTTCCAATCCCCTCCCAATCGTGTGATTCAGGTGTTCCAATCCCCTCCAAATCGTGTGATTCAGTTGTTCCAATCCCTTCCAAATCATGTGATTCAGGTGTTCTAATCCCCTCCATATCATGTGATTCAGGTGTTCTAATCCCCTCCATATCATGTGATTCAGGTGTTCCAATCCCTTCCATATCATGTGATTCAGGTGTTCTAATCCCTTCCATATCATGTGATTCAGGTGTTCTAATCCCCTCCATATCATGTGATTCAGGTGTTCTAATCCCCTCCGTATCATGTGATTCAGGTGTTCTAATCCCCTCCGTATCATGTGATTCAGGTGTTCTAATCCCCTCCAAATCATGTGATTCAGGTGTTCCAATCCCCTCCAAATCATGTCATTCAGGTGTTCTAATTCCCTCCAAATCATGTGATTCAGGTGTTCCAATCCCCTCCATATCATGTGATTCAGGTGTTCCAATCCCCTCCAAATCATGTGATTCAGGTGTTCTAATTCCCTCCAAATCATGTGATTCAGGTGTTCCAATCCCCTCCATATCATGTGATTCTCAGGTGTTCCAATCCCCTTAATATCATGTGATTCAGGTGTTTTAATCCCCTCCACATAATGCGATTCAGGTGTTCCAATCCCCTCCAAATCATGCGATTCAGGTGTTTCAATCCCCTCCCAATCGTGTGATTCAGGTGTTCCAATCCCCTCCCAATCGTGTGATTCAGGTGTTCCGATCCCCTCCCAATCGTGTGATTCAGGTGTTCCGATCCCCTCCAAATCGTGTGATTCAGGTGTTCCGATCCCCTCCAAATCGTGTGATTCAGGTGTTCCGATCCCCTCCAAATCGTGTGATTCAGGTGTTCCAATCCCCTCCAAATCGTGTGATTCAGGTGTTCTAATCCCTTCCAAATCATGTGATTCAGGTGTTCTAATCCCCTCCATATCATGTGATTCAGGTGTTCTAATCCCCTCCATATCATGTGATTCAGGTGTTCTAATCCCCTCCATATCATGTGATTCAGGTGTTTTAATCCCCTCCATAACATGTGATTCAGGTGTTCTAATGCCCTCCAAATCATGTGATTCAGGTGTTCCAATCCCCTCCCAATCATGTGATTCAGGTGTTCCAATCCCCTCCAAATCATGTGATTCAGGTGTTCTAATCCCCTCCAAATCATGTGATTCAGGTGTTCTAATCCCTTCCAAATCATGTGATTCAGGTGTTCCAATCCCCTCCAAATCATGTGATTCAGATGTTCCAATCCCCTCCAATCATGTGATTCAGGTGTTCCAATCCTCTCCATGGACACAGGTGTATACAATCCAGCCCCTAGGCATGCAGACTGCTTCTACAAACATTGGTGAAAGAATGGGTCGCTCTCAGGAGCTCAGTGACTCCAAGCGTGGTCCCGTGAAAGGTGGCCACCTGGGCAATAAGTCCATCTGTGACATTTCCTGGCTACTAAATATTCCACGCTCAGCTGTTAGTGGGATTATAACAAAGTGGAAGCAACTGGGAACAACAGCCACTCAGCCACCAAGTGGTAGGCCACGTCACATGACAGGGAGGGGTCAGCGCATGCTGAAGCGCACAGTGCGCAGAAGTCGGCAACTGTCTGCAGAGTCAATAGCTAAAGACCTCCAAACTTGGTGTGGCCTTCAGATGAGCCCAACAACAGTGCGTAGAGAGCTCCATGGAATGGGTTTCCATGGCCGAGCAGCTGCATCCAAGGTTTCCATCACCAAGTGCAATGCAAAGTGTTGGATGCCGTGGTGTAAAGCACGCCGCCACTGGACTCTAGAGCAGGGGAGACGTGTTCTCTGGAGTGACCTATCACGCTTCTGTGTCTGACAATCTGATGGACGTGTCTGGGTTTGGTGGTGGCCAGGAGAAGAAAGAAAAAAAAAAAGAGAAAACTATCATTTCAGTCTAGAGTAGGGGTCTCCAAACTTTTCAGCACAGGGCCCATGTGGTAAATTTTACAAATATCTGTGGGCCAAAAAAAAAATCAGTTTTATAAATAAATAAGCCTCCTACATCAGGGTTGTTATCAGAGTCTCCATCAGGGACTCCCCGTAAGGTTCCCATCAGAGTCCCTCTTTACTTCAGGATCCCCATCAAAGTCCCCCTTACATCAGAGCCTTCCCTTAAATCAGAGTCCCCCCTTACAATAAGGTCCCCATCACAGTCCCCCTTTACTTCAGGATCCCCATCAGAGTGCCCATTACATCAGAGTCTCACCTTACATCAGAGTCCCCCCTTACAATAAGGTCCCCATCACAGTCCCCCTTTACTTCAGGATCCCCATCATAGTCCCCCTTACATCAGAGTCTCACCTTACATCAGAGTCCGCCCTTACAATAATGTCCCCATCACAGTCCCCCTTTACTTCAGGATCCCCATCAGAGTCCCCCTTACATCAGAGTCTCACCTTAAATCAGAGTCCACCCTTACAATAATGTCCCCATCACAGTCCCCCTTTACTTCAGGATCCCCATCAGAGTCCCCCTTACATCAGAGTCTCACCTTACATCAGAGTCCGCCCTTACAATAAGGTCACCATTAGAGTCCCCCTTTACTTCAGGATCCCCATCAGAGTCCCCCTTACATCAGAGTCTCACCTTACATCAGAGTCCGCCCTTACAATAAGGTCCCCATCACAGTCCCCCTTTACTTCAGGATCCCCATCAGAGTCCCCCTTACATCAGAGTCTCACCTTAAATCAGAGTCCACCCTTACAATAAGGTCCCCATTACAGTCCCCCTTTACTTCAGGATCCCTATCAGAGTCCCCCTTACATCAGAGCCTTCCCTTAAATCAGAGTCCCCCCTTACAATAAGGTCCCCATTAGAGTCCCCTTTTACTTCAGGATCCCTATGGGAGCATCCACTTAAATCAAAGTCCCGCCTTACACTAAGATCCCCATCAGAGTCCCCCTTACATCAGAGTAACTTCCTACATCAGGGACTCCATCAGAATCCCCCCTTGCATCAAGAACCCCAATACAGTCTCCCCTTACATCAGGGTTCCCACTAGAGTCCCCCCCTTACACAAGAATCCCCCTTATATCAGGGTCTTCTTCAGAATCCCCCTTACATCAGGCCAAAGCAGAGATTTCAGGCTGACCTGTATCCTTAATCCGTGCACATTGAGGATATGCCACTGACCCTAGCCAGGTAAAAGTCTTGTAGAAGGCCAGATTGTAGTTTGGAGACCCCTAATCTAGAGGAAGAGAAAACAACTACCCCCCTTCCACACCCCCACCCCCTCCCAAGCAATTGTTGCCAATCAAAATGTTTCCTGACCCCTACTAATCATAAGTTTAGATGTATCAAACTAAGTAGAGTAAAAAAGAAAAATTGTCAAACACAACATCACGTCTCCAAAACCTGAAACCACGAAGGGGGGGAACCTGGGCAGCCGAGAGTGGATAATGATAATCTCTGGGGAGAGAGCCGATATGAACTCAGCAGATTTAAATCCAATTATCTTTAATCCTCAAATCAAGTGAAGTCTATTTCTGAGATTGTGAAAGTTCCGCATTTCCCATGCCAAGCCTAATTCCATTGTCACCGGCTCAATCACGTCTGATCCTCGAAGGTTGACAATTTTAGGAGGTCAGGAAAACAATCAAAAAAGTCAGTTTAACCAATACGTATGGATGCAGCCTCTCGGCGAAGTACCAGGATGTAGATCCAGCTGTGCCGAGAGCGTGCACCCTGCTCGCTCCCACCACAGTTACCACAGCTAATGGAAAGCACCCAATCGCTACTTGTGGTTGGGAGCTTTTGTGACAGCTGTGACCAGAGGCGGACTGACAAATCATGGGGCCCCCGGGCAATAGGGGATCATGGGGCCCCTGTGTCCTCGCCCACACTCAAACCACACCCAAAAAAGCCTATGAAAGGTACCAGGGACATCTCATGGGGCCCCCCCCACTGACCCCGGGCCCTCGGGCAGCGCCCGAGTTCCCCAATGGTCAGTCCACCACTGGCTGTGACAGCCAATTGTGGCAGTCACATGATCATAAACCCACCATCAGAAACCCCTTATAGTGCCGGGAGGTGACGGTGTTAAATTGTTCCTAAACCAAGGACCCCGCATTCACTATATCCGCTCTCCCCGGACCCCGCATTCACTATATCTGCTCTCCCCGGACCCCGCATTCACTATATCCGGTCTCCCCGGACCCTGCATTCACTATATCTGCTCTCCCTGGACCCTGCATTCACTATATCCGCTCTCCCCGGACCCTGCATTCACTATATCCGCTCTCCCCGGACCCCGCATTCACTATATCCGCTCTCCCCGGACCCCGCATTCACTATATCTGCTCTCCCTGGACCCTGCATTCACTATATCCGCTCTCCCCGGACCCTGCATTCACTATATCCGCTCTCCCCGGACCCCGCATTCACTATATCCGCTCTCCCCGGATCCTGCATTCACTATATCCGGTCTCCCCGGACCCCGCATTCACTATATCTGGTCTCCCCGGACCCCGCATTCACTATATCTGGTCTCCCCGGACCCCGCATTCACTATATCCGCTCTCCCCGGACCCCGCATTCACTATATCCACTCTCCCCGGATCCTGCATTCACTATATCCGGTCTCCCCGGACCCCGCATTCACTATATCTGGTCTCCCCGGACCCTGCATTCACTATATCTGCTCTCCCCGGACCCTGCATTCACTATATCCGGTCTCCCCGGACCCTGCATTCACTATATCTGCTCTCCCCGGACCCTGCATTCACTATATCCGCTCTCCCCAGACCCTGCATTCACTATATCCGCTGTCCCAGGACCCTGCATTCACTATATCCGCTCTCCCTGGACCCCGCATTCACTATATCTGATCTCCCCGGACCCCGCATTCACTATATCTGCTCTCCCCGGACCCTGCATTCACTATATCCGCTCTCCCCGGACCCCGCATTCACTATATCCGCTGTCCCCGGACCCCGCATTCACTATATCCGTTCTCCCTGGACCCCGCATTCACTATATCTGGTCTCCCCGGACCCCGCATTCACTATATCCGTTCTCCCTGGACCCCGCATTCACTATATCTGGTCTCACACAGTACACAAAACATGGAAATGCAATTATTTTAGTAAATATAAACTGCTAAATACCTTTTCTCATCAGCAGTATAGAGCAGTCTTGTGACTTCTATCAGTGTCCAGCAGAGCACTGGATAAAGCTTATAGGAGAAGTTCTCTTTCTGCTCTAGGAGGATGCAAGACCCCCAACCTCTGTCCGGACAGTGCTGATTGGCTCTGTGCTGACCATATGCACTCTCCCAAGAAAAAAAAAAACCCTCTCTAGCAATACACACTAAACTGAGCATGTGTATGTGGTTACGGGTTCAGTCTGTCTTATCAGGTGGACATTTGAAGAAAGGGAGGAACAGAGCAGACAGGATCAAACAGCCTTTTTACACAATGCAGAGGATTAACCCCTTAGGTTCCACAGTGAGTATAACAAGCATGCTTTACTGCATCTACAGACTGATTGTACTGTTGGGGGTTTAGTAACACTTTAAGGGGTTAAAGGGGAACCCCAGTGAATGGGTATTAAAGTAGATGGCCCATTTTTATTTTGGTCAGTAAACTGTATATAGGGTGACAGCGTGTGTCTTGTCAGATAGTGGAGGAGGAAGCAGTGCTGGGCTAGAAGGCCCCATTCAGGGGCGGACTGACAACTCATGGGGCCCCCGGGCAATAGGGGATTATGGGGCCCCTGTGTCCTTGCCCACACTCAAAAAAAGCGTATAAAAGGTACCAGGGGCATTTCATGGGGCCCCCTACTGACCCCGCGCCCTCGGGCAGTGCTCGAGTTCTCGAATGGTCAGTTCGCCCCTGGCCCCATTCACACCTGAACGTTTTGTAGCGCGAAGAGTCAAGGGAGAAAAAAAATCAATATTCCTCTATGGAGACGGTTCACATTTGCACTCCGAGTCGCCTGAAGCTCAAAACAGTTTTAGAGCTACTTTTGTAGTTCCATTCGGGCAGATTGATGCGTTTTTGGCGCAGTTTCATTCCCATAGAATACATGCAAGCGTGCGTTTTCATGCACTTTAGCACTTTTTTTTTTCCGCACGACCAAGTGCGCTTTTCTGGCATGACAAAACATGGCAACAATCGATGCAATCTTTCTCTACTGGCTAATACAAAACCGCCAGAACTCAAAAAGCCCAAAAACGCCTGAACCAACGTTTGCATAAAAACGCACAACAAAGCGCGTGAAAAAATGCACAAAAACACTACACTCTGGTGTGAGTGGGGCCTAAAAGTCCCCATAATGCTCCACTCAAAGCCAGAGTAATAGGCAGGGGCGGACTGACCAACTGGAAACTCGGGCACTGCCCGAGGGCTCTGGTTCAGTAGGGGGCCCCATTAGATGCCCCTGGTACCTTTTTCATAGGCTTTTTTGAGTCTGGGCTTAAAAGGCCTTTAATCTCCCCAAAAACGATGGCACGGGCCAATTCAATCATATATAATGAGACTTGCTGGACCGCCGCCCTTACCAGCCAATCCCAAGGATATATTCCCTGGATTTAGAACTAGACGGAGTACATAGATCATTCCTACGAATACCTAGAGGTAGGGCTGCCATGAGACATTGCCGGGGCCCCATAGAGCCACCAGCAGGGGCGGACTGACCATTCCAGCACTCGGTCACTGCCTGAGGGCCCGGGGTCAGTAGAGTGCCCCGTGAAATGCCCCTGGTACCTTTTATAGGCTTTTTTGGGTGTGCTTTGAGTGTGGGCAAGGACACAGGGGCCCCATCATCCCCTATTGCCCGGGGGCCCCATGAGTTGTCAGTCCGCCCCTGGTGATAGGCCTCTGCAGTGATCCCATTTTAAATGGTAGCACAGTGGCTAAGTGGTTAGCACTTCCACTTGGCAGTAGTAGGGTTCAAGTTCCAGCCACGGCACCACCTGTCTGGAGTTTGCATGTTCTCCCTGTGCCTGTGTCGGTTTCCTCCGGGTACTCCGGTTTCCTCCCACACTCCAAAGACATGCTGGTAGGTGAATTGGCTCCTGTCTAAATTGGCCCTAGTATGAATGTGAGTTAGGGACCTTAGATTGTACGCTCCTCGGGGGCGGGGACTGATGTGAATGTACAATATATATGTAAAGCGCTGCTTAAATTGATGGCGCTATATAAGTACCTGAAATAAATAAATAAATGAGGGAATATTCAGTTATTTAAGAATATTTTTTTTTATGGACTTTGTACCCCAAAGCCATTCCTCTGTACATTTATAGGGTACACTGAAACCCTCTCCTCATCAATCACCCTCGCTGCGTTCTGCTCTGAAAATATACTTTCATTACAAAATACTGTTCATTTAAAGGTCACACTTCTGTTTTTAAAATATCAATTTGTAACCAAAGTAATTGGCAATTACACCGCGATACACTCCGTGTGACTCTGAATAACAAACAGGGAAAAAAATACAGTGCCAGGATGGGATCCTCAAAATGAGGCTGCGGAGGATAAACCAACGATCGGTTGGAGAAGTGGAACATAGATCAGGACGAACTTCAGCTCTCAGAACAGGGGCGGACTGACAACTCATGGGGCCTCCATGCAATAGGGGATCATGGGGCCCCTGTGTCCTTGCCCAAACTCAAAAAAGCCAATGAAAAAAGGTACCAGGGGCATCTCATGGGGCCCCCTACTGACCCCGGGCCCTCGGGCAGTGCCCGAGTTTCCAAATGGGCAGTCCGCCCCTGGCTCAGAATTCACAGGCAGCTTGGCGTACAATTTGCCGGTGCCATGGACACTGTGCAACTCTGACTGGATAGGTATAGCGATTCAGCCCACGGGGAATCCAGGACTGCACAGCCAACAAAGAACAAAAGGGCCCAGAGAATTATCTCCATTATCTTTATTAAATGGTAAGAGATACAAACAGGGGCGGACTGACCATTTGGGAACTCGGGCACTGCCCGAGGGCCCAGGGTCAGTAGGGGGCCCCATGAGATGCCCCTGGTACCTTTCATAGGCTTTTTTGGGTGTGGTATGGGTGTGGGCGAGAACACAGTTTCCCCATGATTCCCTATTGCCCGGGGGCCCCATGAGTTGTCAGTCCGCCCCTGGATACAAATTATACTCGGGAACCAACAAGGAATGGTAGTGTATCAAAATTGCAGAGTCTAGAAGTTCACCCCCCCAATCTCATGGGATTACATGGATAATGGAACCAGTTGACGCACTTCAGGGGACTGGCCTCCTTCCCCATATGGAAGAAAAATATTTTTTAGATATTTATATGTAATATATGAAATACGTAGAGCAGGGCCCTCGAACCCCTCGTGTATTGTATTGTTACTGTCTTGTCTCATGTTCTGTCCCCCTTGCTACTGTACAGCGCTGAGCATACCCTTTGGCGCTATATAAATACTGTATAATAATATATATATATATTATATATACTGCATTTCAACATGCAGTATATATATACTGTATATATATATATATATATATATTATATTTCTGTTTGCTCTAGATTTGGGAAAGTAAGATAAACAGACTTTTATAGTCTATGAATGCATATGTATTTAAATATATAGGCTTGGGTTTTCCGCACAGTAATTAGTCAAAAATTGGTTGGCTTTCCTTCCCTCATCTCTGTTGGTAGGTGGCTAAAGTTTCCTTGAGAAGTGGCTAATAAGAATGCAAGAATTTATTTCATATAAGTTAAGTATACTCGTTTTATACTGTAATATTTCTTGATTAGGATATTTATATAAGATGTAACTTTACATTAGGCAATATATATGTGTATATATATATATATATATATATATAAAAGCTATTGAGAGTATTTTATATATGTATGTGTGTGTATATATATATATATATATATATATATAAAATCAGATATATATTTAAAATACTCTCAAAAGCTTATATACATATTTATATATATATATATATATATATATATGTATGTACACACATACATATATCAGACATATATATATATATATATATATATATATACACATGTATACTGTATAATATATATATATATATATATATATATATATATATAAAAGCTTTTGAGATATATATATATATATATATATATATATATATAGTATACATGTGTGTATGACTTGGTTGTAAAAGCTCCAAGTTTTCTGCCTTCATGCATTCTATGCATGGATTTGCTTCGGTCCCACTGCGCTCTTCCTCCCCTAAGTGTTCCCGGGCTCCGTTAAGAGAGGGAGATCCCAGGAGGAGGGGGAGCCGCCGGCGGGGAGGGGAGCTGCAGCTTCACTTTCACTTTCAAGCGGACATCCGGCTGAACAAAAAACGCACAGCTACTGCAGCCATCAGCTTGTGATTTAAGGCCTGTTAACTCTAGAAGGCGGTGCGGGAGAGCCACGTTCCCATGCGGCTTCCTGCACCGCATTCCGATCTCAATACCCTTGCATTCTGCTGCGGGGGTCATTTAAAGTTAACAACACCCCGAACGCAGGTGGCAAACGCATTGCGTTTGCCCGCACGGCAACCGCATCGCATGGTACAAAGTACCATGCGATGCGGTTGCCATGCGTTTAAAAAAAGAAGTGCATGCATTCCTGTGTGATTCAGACCAGGGCATAGTGTGAACCGGCCCTAAGGCTAGATTCACATCTGTGCGGGTGGTGCTGCTGTGGATCTGCACAAAAATCCGTGCAGCCGCACCACTCGCACAGAGGAATGCGGACATTCATTCTAATGGCACACCGCCCACACTGGAAAACACAACCGTACTGGGAACCTCGGCTGCATTTTCCGAAGAAGTGCAGGGAATTCTTTCCTGCGTGTCCCGGGGCACAGGAGTCCATTCAAATGAATGTGCAAAACGCGGCCCGCAGGAACGCAGAGATGTGAACCTAGCCTAAAGGTTCTGAAGAGCTGAACTGGTTATAATTATTATTATCATTATTATTATACAGGATTTATTATTATTATTATTATTATTATTATTGTTATTATTATTATTATAATACAGTATTTTTTATTATTATTATTATTATTATTATTATACAGGATTTATATATTATTATTATTATTATACAGGATTTTTTATTATTATTATTATTATTATTATTATTATTATTATTATTATTGTTATTATCATTATTATTATAATACAGTATTTTTTATTATTATTATTATACAGGATTTATATATTATTATTATTATTATACAGGATTTTTTATTATTATTATTATTATTATTATTATTGTTATTATCATTATTATTATAATACAGTATTTTTTATTATTATTATTATACAGGATTTATATATTATTATTATTATTATTATTATACAGGATTTTTTATTATTATTGTTATTATTATTATTATTATACAGGATTTATGGCGCCAACAGTTTGCTCAGCGCTTTACAATAAAACGGGAGACAATACAGCAACAACACAGTTCAATACAAGAGGGAAAGGAGGGCCCTGATCCTGGGAGCTTACAATCTAAGAATCACCTGGTGCACTCCCAGTGTCCTGATGTGGAAAGTGGCAGGGTCAGCATCCCTTTAAAGTATTTAGCCCTTGGGGAGTATGTCAAGAAAACTGATATTCCCGTTGCAAGGGGTGCCTAAAATCTGACTTGTATCTTAGTGCAGACTTCTGGGATGATCAGTGAGCCAATCACACAAGCAGGAAATGACATTTTTGGGTCTACAGAGCGCATCCTGGTTGCCATATTTTTTTTTACAGAACAGAACAGCGGCTGCAGACCAATTATTTATAACATTAAATGACAACATGACTTGCTATATATATATATATATATATATGTGGGCAGTACAGTGGCTAAATGGTTAGCACTTCCACCTGGCAGTACTAGGGTCACTGGTTCAAATCCCAACCAAAGCACCACCTGCCTGGAGTTTGCATGTTCTCCCTGTGCCTGCGTTGGTTTCCTCCCACACTCCAAAGACATGCTGGTAGGTGATTTGGCTCCTGTCTAAATTGTCCCTAGTATGTGTATGTATGAATGTGAGTTAGGGACCTTAGATTGTACGCCCCTTGAGGGTTAGGGACCTTAGATTGTACACCCCTTGAGGGTTAGGGACTTTAGATTGTACGCCCCTTGAGGGTTAGGGACCTTCAATTGTACGCCCCTTGAGGGTTAGGGACCTTAGACTGTACACCCTTTGAGGACAGGGACCTTAGATTGTACGCCCCTTGAGGGTTAGGGACCTTAGATTGTACGCCCCTTGAGGGTTAGGGACCTTAGATTGTACACCCCTTGAGGGTTAGGGACCTTAGATTGTACGCCCCTTGAGGGTTAGGGACCTTAGATTGTACACCCCTTGAGGACAGGGACCTTAGATTGTATGCCCCTTGAGGGTTAGGGACCTTCAATTGTACGCCCCTTGAGGGTTAGGGACCTTAGATTGTACGCCCCTTGAGGGTTAGGGACCTTAGATTGTACACCCCTTGAGGGTTAGGGACCTTAGATTGTACTCCCCTTGAGGGTTAGGGACCTTAGATTGTACGCCCCTTGAGGGTTAGGGACTGATGTGAATGTACAATATATATGTAAAGCGCTGAGTACATTGATGGCGATATATAAGTACCTGAAATAAAAAATAATAATAATAATATATGTATGTTAATTAAATTTTTTTTTAATTTGCTGTTTCTTTCCCAATGGGACTTACGGCAATTTTTTTTTTTGTTTTAAGATATTTTATTATCATTTTAATTTTTTTGTTTTTTAATTAAATGTATTTTTCCTTGATTGCTATCACAAAGGTTAATAAAACCCGTCCGCAATAGTAACCCTTTAAGTTCCTGGAAAGCAGAAAGGGTTAAAAGCTGCCATTGTCTCCGGCGCGGTTGAGGCGAAGAGCAGCGAAGAGAATGAAGAGAAGGCAGGCGGAGGGGAGGATGTGAGCGGCTCATTAGCAGCTCTCGGTCCCCCGTGATGACATCATCCTCCCTCTTTGTCTTCCAATGTTCAGGAGCTGCTAATCGCAGACAATTAGGTAAGAAGACGCACGGAGATTCTCTATGTCCAGGAACTGCCTTCCCTTTCCTTGAAAGAGCCGGATTATTTAGGGGGGGGGGGGGGGAGTGAAACCCTCCTATTGATTATCGCTGATCGCAGAGCGCTGAACGTTGGATTCGATTTTATCGGCTCCGGCAAATATTTACATTGGATGGATGATTGGAAACGGTTTAATTTTCCATTTGCACGCGCGCACTTTCTGGGAAAATGGGAGTCGATGAAAGGCGCTGCAGGGCGCTTAAAGGGAACCTGACCTAATAAATATGCGGCTGGCCACTGCTGGACGCTCCCTCCTTTTGGCCCGATTCACACCAATGCGTTTTTTTTTTTGCATTTTTCAGAAACGCATTGCAATCCATTTCACATGGTTTTCTATGGGACACGTTCATGTCTCTGCGTTTTTCAGCCGCTGCGTTTTTGGAAAGGGTCGGGGACTCTTTTAAGCCCTGGTTCACACTAATGCGGTGCGGGAAACGCAGCGAATCCTGTGCGTTTCCCGCAAGCGCACGGCGTCCATGCGAACCCATTGCGATGACCAGAATTCGCATCGCATGCGTGTGAACATCCATGCCATGCGAATCAGGTGCGGGAAACAAAAGGGTCCTGCACCTCTTTGGTGCGGATACGATGCAACTGGAGACATACAAAATGCACGGCTCAAATCGCACCGCACAGACATCGCATGTAATTTGCACAGGAATGCGGTGCGGTTCCTGGGCGAATCACATGCAATGTGCCACACCGCATCAGTGTCCACCAGGGCTAAATGCAACATGGTGCTTTTTTTTGGGTTCAATAGACTTCAATGGTCATGCGGCAGAAACACCTGTAGTGCATTCTTGATGCGTTTTGATGCTTTTTTAATGTGTTTTGCATTTTTTTTGCCAAGAGGAAAGTATTGATTGATGTGACTTTGATGTGACTTTGGGTACTGGATGGGTCCAACTTTGATGCATTCAAGTAGCATCAGCGTCGCATCCAAGTCACACCCATCCAAAGTCTCAGCAAAGTCACATCCAAGTTGCATCACAGTCACACCCATCCGAAGTTACATTCCAAGTCGCGCCCATCCAAAGCCACATCAAAGTCGCTCCCATTCAAAGTTGCATTCCAAGTTGCGCCCATCCAAAGTCGCATTAAAGTCACGCCCTTTCAAAGTCGCATCAAAGTCGCACACATTCAAAATCTCAACAAGGTCACATCCAAGTTGCATTTCAAGTCGCGCCCACCCACAGTCGCATCCAAGTCACGCCCTTTCAAAGTCGCATCAAAGTCGCACACATTCAAAATCTCAACAAGGTCACATCCAAGTTGCATTTCAAGTCGCGCCCATCCAAAGTCGCATCCAAGTCACACCCATTCAAAGTGGTATCTAAGTCACACCCATCCAAAGTCTCAGCAAAGTCACATCCAATTTGCATCAAAGTCACACCCATCCGAAGTTCCATTGCAAGTCGCACCCATTCAAAATCTCAGCAAAGTCACATGCAAGTTGGATCAAGGTCACACCCATCCAAAGTCGCATCAAAGTCACACCCATTCAAAGTGGTATCTAAGTCACACCCATCCAAAATCTCAGTAAAGTCACATCCAATTTGCATCAAATCACACCTATCCAAAGTTGCATTCCAAGTCGCGCCCATCCAAAGTCGCATCAAAGTCGCGCCCATTCAAAGTGGCATCCAAGTCACACCCATTCAAAATCTCAGCAAATCACAAGCAAGTTGCATCAAGGTTACACCCATCCAAAGTTGCATTCCAAGTCGCGCCCATCCAAAGTCACATCAAAGTCACGCCCATTCAAAGTGGCATCCAAGTCACACCCATCCAAAGTCTCAGCAAAGTCACATGCAAGTTGCATCAAGGTCACACCCATCCAAAGTTGCATCCAATTCACACCCATTCAAAATCTCAGCAAAGTCACATCCTGTTTGCATCAAAGTCACACCCATCAGAAGTTGCACTCCAAGTCGCGCCCATCCAGAATCGCATCAAAGTTGCGCCTATTCAAAGTGGCATCCAAGTCACACCCATCCAAAGTCTCAGCAAAGTCACATCCAATTCGCATCAAAGTCACACCCATCCGAAGTTCCATTCCAAGTCACACCCATCCAAAGTCGCATCAAAGTCGCGCCCATCCAAAGTCGCATCAAAGTCGCGTCCATCCAAAGTTGCATCAAAGTCACACTCGTCCAAAAATGCCCCACAGTGGCATCAAAGTCAATAGTTTTCTACTGGCCAAAACAAAATGCAAAACGTGTCAAAAACGCATATGTAAAAACGCAAAAAACATATTGATTCTTCACCTGTTGATCCAGCCAGTACGTCTGTATTTTTTTTCAACAGAACAAGCTCTCCAGCAGAATGTATCAGTTACAGAGATGAGACAAACCATTTACCACTAACAAAGGTGCTTTCAATGATCAGCATTTTTACATTTTTAATTTTTTTTTATTTATGCAAATCTTTTATCCCAAAAAGGAAAAAAACGGTTTGCTGTAATTGTATTACATTACATTATAAAGTGTGAGCTGGAGTTTGGATTCAGTTTGTTAGTGTATCTAAATCTGCTAGTACATGTAAAACTCCACTCCCCCCCCCAGACTGGCAGTGCTGCTGTCTGCTGTGCTCCTTCATCCAGAGTGGGGGCGCTCTAATACAGGAGGTGTGTTACTGGCCAGATCACCAGGTGAGAACAAAAGGAGAAAAAAGCCTAAAAAAAGAAAACTAATGCAGCCGCCACATCTAATGATCGGTAAGCTGCATTATGTTACATTTTTGGTTTTGGGTTTAATATCGCTTTAAAGCCGTGAGATCTCCAGCAACAGACCCTGGATGGGTCATACTGAAGCCCTCAGTGACTGGCAGTGTGACATCCCCATAAGATGCTAGGCGGTTGGCTGAGATGGCAGAGGAAGAACTGGATTGGCTGGACTCTGACCTTCAACCAACTGAGTAAATGTGAGATAGACTGGAAGGATGGCTGCAGGCCAAGCCTTACTGCCTGACATCACTGCCCAACCCTCACTAAAGCTCTGAATGGAAGCGAATGACACCGACACCGTTCCAACATCTAGTGGAAGCCTTGCCAGGAGAGTAAAGGAAGAGAGGACCAGCTTCACATGAATGCCCTTGGCTTCGGAATGGGATGCTGAGCTGGCAGGTATCCAGCTACTTTGGGCCATATGCAGTATAATCTCTATGCAAAACGGGGTGCCTGCTGGTAATTGAACCCAGAACCTCAGTACTGCAATGTCAGAGCATTAGCCACTTAAAGCGGTATTAAACCCAAAACCAAAAATGTAATATGTTGCAGCTTACCAATCATTAGATGTGGTGGCTGCATTAGTTTGCTTTCTTTAGGCTTTTATCCCCTGGTGATCTGGCCAGTAATCAACCTCCTGTATTAGAGCGCCCCCCGCTCTGGATGAAGGGACACAGGGAGCACCATTGGACAGCAGCATTGTCAGTCTGGGGGGAAGGGAGTGTTAGATAGACTAGCAGATTTCAATACATCAAAAAATTGAAGCCAAACTCCAGCTCACACTTTTGGAGGGCTCTACAAGTTAGGTCTCTGGCACCTCCCCCTGGTTCTGGAGTCTTCGAGAGGATTCTAGAAGCTAGTGGGTGGAGGGGTGAAGACCAAGATTGGCATATTCATGGGAGTCTGACCAATCCCAGGCAGAAGGCCTGGGGAGGGGAGTGTTAGATGGACTAGCAGATTTAAATACATCAAAAAATTTAAGCCAAACTCCAGCTCACACTTTTGGAGGGCTCTACAAGTGAGGTCTCTGGCACCTCCCCCTGGTTCTGGAGTCCATCGAGAGGATTCTAGAAGCTAGTGGGTGGAGGGGTGAAGACCAAGATTGGCATATTCATGGGAGTCTTACCGATCCCAGGCAGAAGGCCTGGGGAGGGCAGTGTTAGATGGACTAGCAGATTTAAATACATCAAAAAATTTAAGCCAAACTTAAGCTCACACATTTTAGCCAGGTACAGCAAACAGTTGTTCTTTCCTTTTGGGATAAAGTTTTACAGTGGCATATTTCTGATTGGTCACTGCACCCTTCTGATTAGTCACTGCACCCTTGTGATTGGTCACTGCACCCTTCACAAACATGTTTTAGCCAATTTTATTGTAAGTGTAGCTTCCTCTAGGGGTGCTAGAGAGTTTAATTTAGTTTGGCTCACAGTAGTGAAGTGAGCATGCCTGATTGGGTTACTTTAGGCAGGCTGGAGGGCTCTACAAGTCAGGTCTCTGGCACCTCCCCCTGGTTCTGGGGTCTTTCAGAAGATTCTAAAAGCTAGTGGGTGGAGGGGTGAAGACCAAGATTGGCATGTTCATGGGAGTCTGACCATTCCCAGGCAGGAGGCCTGGCAGTGTGGCACATAGGTCCTCGGGCCCCTTCTCTTCTCCATCTACACCTCCTCCCTTGGCCAACTCATACACTCTCACGGCTTCAACTACCACCTCTATGCTGACGACACACAAATCTATCTCTCAACCCCCCACCTCACCCCCTCGGTCTCAGCCCGAATCACACACCTACTGAGCGACATATCAGACTGGATGTCGCTCCACTTCCTTAAATTGAACCTCTACAAAACCGAGTTTCTTGTCTTCCCCCCCAGCCCGGACACCACCCCCCATTGACTTCTCTATCACATCCAACAACGCCACCATCAAACCCGCCCCGCAGGCCAGAGTATTTGGTGTCATTCTGGACTCCAACCTATCCTTCCAGCCTCAAGTCCAATCTTTAACAAACTCATGCAGACTATCTCTGCAACATCGCCAAAATCCGCACGTTCCTAACCCCAGAAACCACTAAACGGCTCATCCACTCCCTCATCATATCACGACTCGACTACTGCAACTCCCTCCTCACTGGCCTGCCTCGCCGCTGGCTATCCCCGCTTCAGTCCATCCTGAATACGGCTGCCAGACTCATTCACCTTTCCAACCGCTCCATCTCCGCCACCCCCCTCTGCCAATCCCTCCACTGGCTTCCGATTGCGCAACGGATCAAATTCAAAATCCTAACGCTGACGTACAAAGCCGTCCACCATACTGCCCCGAACTACATCACCGACCTAATATCCAAGTACCACCCAACACGCACACTCCGCTCCTCACAAGACCTCCTTCTCTCTAGTTCCCTGGTCTCCTCCTCCCATGCCCGCCTCCAGGACTTCTCCAGGGTGTCACCCATCCTCTGGAACTCCCTGCCCCAACCCATCAGATTATCACCTACTCTCCTCTCCTTTAGGCGCACCCTGAAAACCCATCTCTTCAGGGAAGCCTACCTCACCCCCTGCTAACCTGCTGACCTCCTCCACTCTTCCTACCACCCCATCCCCCACAGCTATCTCCTCCTGTACCACCATCCCCTCCCTCCTAGATTGTAAGCTCCAAGGAGCAGAGCCCTCGATCCCCTCATGTTTTGCATTGTATTGGTATTGTTCTGTCACATGTTCTGTCCCCCTTTGTAATGTACAGCGCTGAGCGAACTATTGGCGCTTTATAAATACTGTATAATAATAATAATAATATGCCCAGAACATCTAGTTAAGTGTTTCCTTTCATTCTTTTGATATGCAGAAGAAAAATATCTACTGGCGTCTGACTGGCACCTTCTTCCTATGGCACTGTTAGAGCGTTGGCGCTCCCTTCCGATGTTGCATGTCCTACCTGGTTGATGCACGCCCTGCAGCTCTGAGTTCTAAAACAATCTTTAGAACGTAGCCGTGGCTGGCAGCTCGGCAATTAAATGAAATGGAATCCTTGCTCCTTCCTACCGGAGTCGGAGAGCTGGGGGCGCACACATTTAGAGGAATACTGTACTTTCTTTGCTTTAATGGACATCTGTGGACAACATTTCCTATACTCTGATGTTTCTGTTCAGTAATGAACTTTCAAGTGAGATGGCCGTTTCTTACTAGGTGGTCCCGGCCACGTGGCCACGATTTGCTCTTCTGATGATCCAAAAGGTAGCAGCCTAGGAACCTAACCTGGACTATGCACTCCTCACTGGTGTTATGGATATTCTTTCTGTAAGGCGTACACCCAGGGGCAGACTAACAACTCATGGGGCCCCGGGGCAATAGGGGATCATGGGGCCTCTGTGATCTCGCCCACACTCAAACCACACCCAAAAAAGCCTGTGAAAGGTACGAGGGGCATCTCATAGGGCCCCCTACTGACCCTGGGCCCTCGGGCAGTGCTCGAGTTCCCGAATGGTCAGTCCGCCCCTGCGTACACCCAGTAATAGGACAAGGTCGTCCAGTGCCCGTGGCAAAGATGTCAAAGTGTGCCCCCATCCCCATTCATAATGTGCAAGATTAGGGGATCCTACGGGCAGCAGTCGCTCGCTTGTCAAAATCACTGCTCCTGTCAGCCTTGTAACATGAGGAAAGCGCCCCAATCACTAAAGTAAACCATTGCGCCCAGGGCAGCCGCCCCTCCTGCCCACCCCTTGTCCTGGCCCTGTGCAAACTCCTTTCTTTTGGACATCAGTACCAATTCTCATTCTACTAGCGGTCACATGCTACTACAGGCCTATTGGTTCCATGCATACTGTATGTAAGGGGGTGTTGGTTCCATTCCCAGTGGGAATTAGGTGCCACCTTCTCGATAGATTAATAGTCGGTTATGTTGGTGAGTGGGAGGAAATTTATCAGGTTGAGAAGAGGGAAGGAGTGAGTCTCCAGAGCTGGCCCCGTGAGATTGGGTGGGGCCCTTTCTTCTGAGATGTAGTACTCCCAGTGATTGATATTCCCCAGCTGGGGAATACCTGGAGGGGTCCTTGTGCCCTGGGTAGGAGATAATTGGGGACAAGACATAGGTGGCCTTACTTGGGAAAGAGCAGAACGCTACTATAATGCTGAGAAGTTTCCTACCCTGAAGTTGTTCAAGGAAAGCTTTGAAAATTTATTGGACCTTTTCTTAACACTAATGGCCCCTCCTCACCTTACACTAGAGCAAGTTGTAAAGAAAGCCGACGATCCCCGCAGGATGGATGAGATCTGTGGATTGGGGAGCATAATGGATCGGACTCCGATCCATTATGCTCAATCTGGAAATCCGATCCATCCTGCGGGGATCATCGGCTTTCTTTACAAATTACCTTTTCGTGGAGGGGGTCCGGTGTCACCCGGTGCGGTAACACTTGGTGACACTCCCTCCAATGATCCCCGCGGAATGGTGTCACCCCATATAGGTTGCATGCTGACGATCGCCGCAGGATGGATCGGATCTGCTGATTGAGCATAATGGATCAGAGTCCAATCCATTATGCTCCCCAATCCACAGATCACATCCATCCTGCGGGGATCGTCGGCATGCAACCTATACGGGGTGACACCATTCCGCGGGGATCATTGGAGGGAGTGTTACCGCACCGGGTGACACCGGACCCGCTCCACGAAAAGGTAAGTTGTAAAGAAAGCCGACGATCCCCACAGGATGGTGTCACCCCGTATAGGTTGCATGCCGACGATCCCCGCAGGATGGATCCATCCTGCGGGGATCATCAGCTTGCTTTACAACTTACCTTTTTGTGGAGGGGGTCCGGTGTCACCCGGTGCGGTAACACTTGGTGACACCCCCTCCGATGATCCCCGCAGAATGGTGTCACCCCATATAGGTTGCATGCCAATGATCCCCGCAGAATGGTGTCACCCCATATAGGTTGCATGCCAATGATCCTGCAGGGATCGTCGGCTTGCTTTACAACTTACCTTTTTCGTGGAGCGGGTCCGGTGTCACCCCGTGCGGTCGGTGTCACCTGGGACGCCACTAATGCTATCTAACTTGCGGGGGGGGGGGGGGGGGAGGACACTTCCCAGTTCACACTATAGAAACGCAGTCAAGATGCGTTCTGCATCTGTTTCTGCATGTGCGTTTTTGACACATTCCAGTGCGTTTTTTATGCACTCCAGTTCATTTTTTCCCCTCTCTTTTTCTTCAATTTAAATAGGGACATAATTATTCCAGCGTGTTCTTGCTGCGTTTTGGTGCGTTTTTGTACCGTGCTCCAGTACAGTTCTGTGCAGAAGAAAATGCATGTTCTGCTTTTTCTCTGCAACCAGAACGCAGTGAAACTGCAAGAAATGATGTGAACTATGTCATTGACAACCACATAACCTACTTTCTGTGCGTTTTGGATGCAGAAAAACGCATGTAGTGTGAATCAGCCCTTAAAGCGGCATTAAACTCCAAACCAAAAATGTAATATATTGCAGCTTACCAATTATTAGATGTGGCGGCTGCATTAGTTCTCTTTTTTTAGGCTTTTTTCCCCCCTCTTTTTTCACCTGGTGATCTGGCCAGTAACACATCTCCTGTTTTAGAGCACCCCCACTCTGGATGAATAAGCACAGGGGGCACAGCAGTACTGCAATGTCAGAGCATTAGCCACTTAAAGCGGTATTAAACCCAAAACCAAAAATATAATATGTTGCAGCTTACCAATCATTAGATGTGGTGGCTGCATTCGTTTTCTTTTTTTAGGCTTTTTTCCCCTGGTGATCAGGCCAGTAA